>NC_069502.1:1016457189-1016692189 GCF_027579735.1 Bombina bombina
AAAGAGCAGAATTCTTTGGGGCATGCCCCGCAAAAGGCCCTTTTAAGGGCTGGTAAGGTAAAAGAGCTTTTCAATTTTTATTTTAGAATAGGGTAGGTCATTTTTTTATTTTGGGGGGCTTTGTCATTTTATTAGGTGGCTTAGAGTAGGTGTAATTAGCTTAAAATTGTTGTAATATTTTTATAATGTTTTGTAAATTATTTTTTTATTTTTTGTAACTTAGTTCTTTTTTTATTTTTTGTAACTTAGTTCTTTTTTTATTTTTTGTAACTTAGTTCTTTTTTTATTTTTTGTACTTTCGTTAGTGTATTTATTTGTAGGTATTTGTATTTAATTTATTTATTGATAATGTAGTGTTTGGTTTAATTGTAGATAATTGTAGGTAGTTTATTTAATTAATTTATTGATAGTGTAGTGTTAGGTTTAATTGTAACTTCGGTTAGGATTTATTTTACAGGTACTTTTGTAATTATTTTAACTAGGTAGCTATTAAATAGTTCTTAACTATTTAATAGCTATTGTACCTGGTTAAAATAAATACAAAGTTGCCCTTAAAATAAATATTAATCCTAAAATAGCTACAATATAATTATTATTTATATTGTAGCTATATTAGGGTTTATTTTACAGGTAAGTATTTAGATTTAAATAGGATTAATTTATTTAATAAGATTTATTTTATTTCGTTAGATAAAAATTATATTTAACTTAGGGGGGGTGTTAGGGTTAGATTTAGCTTTAGGGGTTAATACATTTATTAGAGTAGCAGCGAGGTCCGGTCGGCAGATTAGGGGTTAATAATTGTAGGTAGGTAGCAGCGACGTTTGGTGGGGCAGATTAGGGGTTAGCAGATTAGGGGTTAATAAATATTATGTAAGTGTCGGCGGTGTTAGGGGCAGCAGATTAGGGGTACATAGGGATAATGTAGGTTGCAGCGGTGTGCTGTCGGCAGATTATGGGTTAAAAAAAATTAATAGAGTGGCGGCGATGTGGGGGGGCCTCGGTTTAGGGGTACATAGGTAGTTTATGGGTGTTAGTGTACTTTAGAGCACAGTAGTTAAGAGCTTTATGAACCGGCGTTAGCCCAGAAAGCTCTTAACTCCTGGCTTTTCTCTGCGGCTGGAGTCTTGTCGTTAGATTTCTAACGCTCACTTCAGCCAAGACTCTAAATACCGGTGTTAGAAAGATCCCATTGAAAATATAGGATACGCAAATGGCGTAGGGGGATCTGCAGTATGGAAAAGTTGCGTCTGGAAAGTGAGCGTTAGACCCTTTCCTGACTGACTCTAAATACCAGCGGGCGGCCAAAACCAGCGTTAGGACCCCCTAACGCTGGTTTTGACGGCTAACGCAGAACTCTTAATCTAAGCGTAAGCTTAATGTAAAAAAAAAAAAGCTAACCGTACCTTTCAAAATAAAAAAACTAACGTTACCAAAAAATAAAAAACCTAACCTTACCTTTTAAAATAAAAAATCTAATCTTAACTGAAAAATAAAATGTCCTAGCATTACAGAAAAAATCCTACCAGTACAGAAAATAAAAAACCTACCATTACAGAAAAAAACAAACAAACAAAGTTACCAAAAATAAAATAAAAAAAAACTGTTATGCCTATTCTAAACCCCTTTTTGGGCAGCAAAATAGCTAAATGCCCTTCTAAGGGCAATGCCCAGCCAAATGCCCTTTTTTTTTAGGTAGCATTTTTTAAGGGGTGGGATGGTTACTTTTAGATTTTTGATGGGTTTTTTTTAGGTAAGGTTAGGTTTTTTATTTTTAAAGGTAAGATTAGCTTTTTTATTTTTAAAGTTAAGATTAGGTTTGTTTGTTTTTGAGGTAACTTAAGGGGGTTTAGTCGGTTTAGATGTAAGTGGGCATTTAACAGTGGAGTTTGTGGAGGTTTAGGGATTAATAGTGTAGTGGGGACTTTGGGACAGGCTATGGATTAATAGTGTAGTGGTGACTTTGCAGTGCTATGCGGTGGGTTAGGGGTTATTAGAGTAGGCGGCTTATGGCGATTCTCGCAAGTATTGGTGTTAGGTTTGTTCGACTTTTCACTCTCCATTGAAGTCTGTGGGAGAGTACTTTGGCGCGGTCATGATATTCTAGCTTCTGTTTGTTGCGTGCGTCAGGTTAGCAACTTGTAATACCGCTCCACTCTTAATCTAGTCCACCATGGGTTATTAAAGTACCTAAAAAAGTGCTGCTACACCCACATAAACTAAGAAAAAATACTTCATGGTGTGCACTAATTTGTACCTCTAATGATGTTGCTGGAAATATTTAAAGTTATAAAGTGTAATCTTATTATTATTATTATTATTTTTTTTTAAATAAAGCCGAATGTGCCTTTTTGAAGATTTGCTAAACAACATTGTACTGTAAGAAAATTAAATAAATAAAAAAATACTTCTTTATAAAACCTAAAACTTTTATTTTAGTGTATTTGCCCAGTGAGCTTGAATACTAAACTGATTGATTATCAATTGAGCCTAAAGTCTCACCCACATATACATCTGATACTATATCACTGTTTATGGGCTAGATTACGAGTGACGCATTAACTGTTGCACGCAAGCAAAAAGTTGTTTATCTTGGCTCTTTCCGCGCGTCGGAAGTAGAGTGGTATTAAGAGTTGAAAGTAAATGCATTTGCTTGAGCACAATTTAATTTAACACGTGTTTCATTAGCAAGACCTCAGAGCTCTAGTTAACTGTTTTGTGAGACAAAAAAGTTGCACAAAAATCAGAACAACACTATCTAATAACAATCATTTAAAAAATAAAAAGCTCAACAAAGTTATAAGGGCTCAAAGATATGAGGTCTGCAAAGGCTTTAACATAGAGATACATACACATGCATGTGTCTCTCTCTCTATATGTAAATAAGTTCATATGTGTGTACATATGTATTTGTGTATATATTTATTTACATGTATATCTACACATATAAACGCATAATTGTATGTATAGACATATTTATAAGTTAAGTGCACTGGAGCCCATTCAGTCAAGTAGATGAAAACATGTAAAAGCATATTTATTCAGTATTCATATATAATAAATTGTTATACTGTGTATTTACTGTGAATATTTCACATTCCAATGTTCTTCACGTAGGGGAAAGTAGTAGTTTTAAACATAAATATATAGAAAGAAGCACACTCACAGGAACGAACAACCAGCTCAATACCATTGTTAGCTTGTTCTCTGGTGATTTACCACCTGGGTGCAGCTTCTTTTTAGCCCAGTAATGCTTTTCACAGAGTAGAACTTTCCTGTAGTATATCAGTCTGATACGCCTATTATAGTCAGTCCAGCGCCGAAATACCAGACGTGGACTCCTTGCTCAGTGTGCTTAGAGGAATATGGCTACACCTCAATGACGAGACCCAATAAAGGCCAAAACGATCGTCTGGGGTTGCTATGTTCCTTGTTCGCCGTAGAACAGGCTAACAATGGTATTGAGCCAGTTGTTCATTCCTGTGAGTGCACTTCTCTCTGTGTGTATTTAGTCTCCCTATGGGAAAAATGGGCAACCAGACGTGGACTCCTTGCTCAGTGTGCTTAGAGGAATATGGCTACACCTCACTGACGAGGCCCAATGAAGGTCGTAACGATCGTCTGGGGTTGCTGTGTTCCTTGTTCGGAGAGGAATTGTCTGGTGTTTCTGTGCTGGACCTATTAGTGCACTTCTTCCTGTATGTATATATATTGTGTATATATATATATATATATATATATATATATATACATACAAAACACGGAAGGGGACTGCACTCTCAGGCTGGACTGGGTACACAACCTATGACCCTGCAACGTGCTCAGCCCTGGGTGCTCAATAGCACTCTCAGGAAGCTGTGCTGTCCCAGGCAGTGAACCCTAGACAAGTCTGGGTGCAAGGCCCATAGGGCAAATTACTTAAAAAATGAATACAACAGCCCACGTACCACGTCAAGGTCTCTCCCTGTTGTATTCATTTATGAGGCTAACTGCTTTCCAGGAGATTTTTATTCATCTTTAACAAGCATATTAACCTCTGGCCTTTCACAAAACAGTCTATAAATTAGCCTAGAGAGTTTTTTTTTATTTACTATTATTATTATTTTATTGTATCCCCTTATATATTTAAACAAATGATTGAAGCACATAACGTTAAACAAAATGACAATTTGTAAGCAAGAGGATATTGTTTTGTTAATATTACTTATGCATCCTTAATTTACTGTATAATATATTTTAAATTATTTTTTTTATTTTTTTTTCCATTTTGTTTCCTTTTGTATAACATGTTACAGATTTAAAATATAGAGCTCAAAAATAATTCATCTTTGTTCCTCTTTCAAAATATTGCATAAAAGAAAAGATGCATTTTGTTTTCCCTTTCTAGGAAGAACCCAGTTCATTTTCAGGAGTTCTGTCACCCGGGAGACAGTGATTATTGTGAAGCTGAGAATGGAAGTCAAGATGACAGTGACGATAGGCCAGAATGTCCATATGGAACTGATTGTTATCGGTAAGAACAGCACACCAGTGCACATTTTCCTATGGTCTAAAGAAAAACTCTTATTAGCTGTTCTTACGGTATTCAGAATGTTTGTTCAATTCGTACATCTAGATCTATTTTCAAAAACATATATGTGAATTTGATACTAATAGTTTAAAGCCTCTATTTTTAATTTGTAATGAATAATTCATCTGTTTCAATGCAAGAACATTATTTCTTAAAGGGACACTGAACCCAAATGTTTTCTTTCGTGATTCAGATAGAGCATGACATTTTAAGCAACTTTCTAATTTACTCCTATTATCAAATTTTCTTTATTCTCTTGGTATCTGTATTTGAAATGCAAGAATGTAAGTTTAGATGCCGGTCCATTTTTGGTGAAAAACCTGGGTTGTCCTTGCTGATTGGTGGATAAATTCATCCACCAATAAAAAAGTGCTGTCCAGAGTACTGAACCAAGAAAAAAGCTTAGATGCCTTCTTTTTCAAATAAAGGTAGCAAGAGAAAGAAGAAAATTTGGTCATAGGTGTAAATTAGAAAGTTGCTTACAATTGCATGCTCTATCTGAATCACAAAAGAAAAAAATTGGGTTCAGTGTCCCTTTAAGGAAACCTAAATGTACAAATGTAAAAAGAATTTCCATTTAAAAAGCACTTTTGAATGATACAATAGCTTTTAGTTTCCTGGTTATTTATCTATAATACATTTATTTTCTGTCTTGCCATTTGTTATTGTTTATGTTAGATATAGGTTCTCAATACTATACACACTTAGGGGCTGAATTATCAAGCTCAGAATGGAGCTTGATGCCCCTGTTTCGAAGGCTTGTCGGCAACAGCAGTTATGAAGCAGTGGTCTAAAGACCGCTGCTCCATAACTGGTCCGCTGCCTCTGAGGCTGAGCAGGGGTAATCCGCCCTACCCTATACAATCGGGCTGATTGACACCCCCTACTAGCGGCCAATTGGCCGCAAATCTGCAGGGGGAGCATTGCACAAGCAGTTCTGGTGAACTGCTTGTGCAATGTTAAATTCCGACAGTGTATGCATTCAGCGATGTCTGACGGACATGTTACGATACAGCGTATCATGTCGGACAGACATTGATCAATCGACCCCATAGAGTGTATCAAGATTGATTAATAGTGAAAAAAGTATAGAAAAGGCATGGGAAATTTATTTTTGTTATTTTGAACATTCATAAATTTAATTGAAGCATCCGTATGTTATTAAATGTTTTATTCCATATCCTAAATGTATGAGAATTTCAATGCTGAATGGATATTGAGGATCACATTTCAAAACTAGTTATTAGCATAGAGTTCCCCAAAATGTTTGTATCAAATCATTCTTATTGTAAGCTATTTTATACCTAGTTAACCCTTTGTGCAGCGTATGCACTTTCACTATATTATATGTGCCAGGACTTTAAGTGTTTTTATTGAAGCTTAAAATAAAAAGTTGGCTTTAAGAAATAGAGATGATACTGTTTCCAAAATATCATGAATTATAGAATTGGGTTATTAATATGTTGGAATGTAATGGATTGAGAATTGCATTAAATAAATCTTTATAGTAATTCAAAGACTTTAATTTCTTAGAAGCTCATTTTGATTTCTCTTACCTCAACCCTCCAGTTTTGGCATATTTGTTCATTATGTTTTCTTTTTCTGATATATTCACACAGATTGTGGATGTGTTATAATTATTACTTTATTATCCATTTTTACTCAATCTCTAAGGTAATATTGTGTTCTATTGCACTCTAGGAAGAAAGCTTTATATGTTTCTATCTTGACTGTGCCTATGTGCTTTTATCTCTGCATTGTATACATCAATGAAAAGGCCCTACTAACGTTGAATCCCACAATTCAGCATTATTGTAGTTTTCTGATCTTTGGATTTGATTTGTCATATTTGCCTTTCGATCCCTAGGCTTTAGGCTGGTTCAGAGCTAAGATGTTGTTATTTGTTTTCCTTCAACATAGAGCTCTTTTTGTCTTTGTATTTATTTACTGGTTTGTATCTCAGCTTTATGTTAGAACTCAGCATGGCCTGGACGCCTTCTGTTCGACATACTTTTTATTTTGTACTATTTTCCCCAACTGTGATCCTCTCTTACTGTTCTCCCTTTTGCTACTACAGTATCATATAGTGAGAACTGCCTTTAGAAGGTAGTAATGCAATTTGGTCTTGTCCTAATAGTATACTCATTCTGTGAGGTTTGGGGTGAGTGGAACTCAATATGCAGGAATACATGTACAGGAAACCAAAAGTCTTTTAAAAAGCTTCAATAAAGCAAGATAAACAAAAGTTAGAATTAATATCAAGGGTAAAACAAGAGCAGAATCCAGGAGCAGGCCAAAGGTTGGGACCATACCACCAGTCCAGGAACTAGGTACCAAGGGGCAAACAAGAGCAGAGTCCAGGAACAGGCCAAAGGTCAAGTACTGTGAGATCAGTCCAAGACAGAAGCAATGTCTAGCATTTATAAGTGGACAGGCTGACACAGGATACCAGATAGATGCAGTAGATAAAACAGGATTCAGATAAGCCCCTACTTGTGACTACAGGAGACTCAGCAGACACAGGATACCCTGTGGGTACTGTCCATGAGGCTGTCAGGGGATACCAGGTAGGTGCATTGGGTACAGCAGAATTTAGTTAAGCTGCCACTGGTAGAGCAAGCACAGTAGGCTCATCAGGCACAGGATACCCAGCAGATACTGTTGGTGATACCAGGTAGGTGCAGCGGTTAAGCAGGATTCAGGTAATCTGCCACTGGTACAGTAAGAACAGGAGACTTGGCAGGCACAGTATACTAAGCGGGTACTGTTGGTTAGGCTGCCACAGGATATCACGTAGGTGCAGCAAATACAGCAGCATTCAAGTAAGCTGCCACTGGTACAGCAAGGACAGGATACTCAGCAAGCACATGATACTCAGGGATATATAAAGGAAAAATAAAGCTAGTGACATGGTCACGTGTGTCCCATCAAGATCTTTAATTTGAAAACTGAGTAATTTTAGTGATTTAAGGGAATCTTTAACATATTTATTGGAACAAAGTTTTCTTAAAAAATAAATAAAAAGACAGCATTTTTAATAAGCATAAAGCTTAACATATATCACATGGAGATAAAAGTAAATCCAAACAATATGTGTTCAATAAAAACATATTAGGAGAAGTAAGACAAAGACAAATAAGGCATTTAAGTTATTTAATGAGAATATTGCTAAATGGCAGTCATAAAGACTAAAATAGAAAAAAAAAATCTAATTCTAAGGGAACTTCGCTCTGTAACTTCATGACCTATACTCTTATTTCTTAAAGATTTAGCCTCTTTACCGTGGGATGGTATCACAGAGTATAGAGCTAATATAGTGTCACTGTAAAGACAGAAACTAGAGCTCATCTAGTGATCTATTAACCAGTAAGTAAGTCTGACAACAGTGGTGGGGAAGCTACTAGAAAGGATTATAAGCAATTATATTGCACAGTAAATTCATGAAAAAAACATAGAACACAATAAAAAAAAAGTAGTGTTCATTGCCAGGCAGCAGCATCTAAGGCAAAAAATATATTGGCATGTGTTAAAAGGAACATAGGTTCAAGGGAAGAAAGTGTAATTGTTCCTCTAAATAAATACATTATTTGCCTGAGGAGGTAGTGATTGCCAATACAGTACATACATTTAATGGGTTTAGATAGATGTAAATTAAGAGCCCACAGTTATGATTGCTTGTGTTAATGGGAAGGCTTTTTAAACTTATTTCTCTCTGTTCTTGTGGCAGGTTCTTTATTATAAAAACAAGGTTGAAAGAGGATCTGTATAGGTTGAACTTGATAAAACATTTTGTCTACTTCCATATTGACTACTTTAGTCTATTACTGTGTGTTGTAACCAGTGCTTTTTTGTAAAAGAAAAGGTGCCGGTACTCAATAATTATTGATTGATCAATTCTGCTCAGTAACTTAAAAAAAATAAAGGGACAACATTATTTCTCCAACATAGGTGTGTCCGGTCCACGGCGTCATCCTTACTTGTGGGATATTCTCTTCCCCAACAGGAAATGGCAAAGAGCCCAGCAAAGCTGGTCACATGATCCCTCCTAGGCTCCGCCTACCCCAGTCATTCTCTTTGCCGTTGTACAGGCAACATCTCCACGGAGATGGCTTAGAGTTTTTTAGTGTTTAACTGTAGTTTTTATTATTCAATCAAGAGTTTGTTATTTTGAAATAGTGCTGGTATGTACTATTTACTCAGAAACAGAAAAGAGATGAAGATTTCTGTTTGTATGAGGAAAATGATTTTAGCAACCGTCACTAAAATCCATGGCTGTTCCACACAGGACTGTTGAGAGCAATTAACTTCAGTTGGGGGAACAGTGAGCAGTCTCTTGCTGCTTGAGGTATGACACATTCTAACAAGACGATGTAATGCTGGAAGCTGTCATTTTCCCTCTGGGATCCGGTAAGCCATGTTTATTACGATTGTAAATAAGGGCTTCAAAAAGGGCTTATTAAGACTGTAGACTTTTTTTGGGCTAAATCGATTGATTATTAACACATATTTAGCCTTGAGGAATCATTTTATCTGGGATAATAATATCGGCAGGCACTGTTTTAGACACCTTATTCTTTAGGGGCTTTCCCAAAGCATAGGCAGAGCCTCATTTTCGCGCCGGTGTTGCGCACTTGTTTTTGAGAGGCATGGCATGCAGTCGCATGTGAGAGGAGCTCTGATACTTAGAAAAGACTTTCTGAAGGCGTCATTTGGTATCGTATTCCCCTTGGGGCTTGGTTGGGTCTCAGCAAAGCAGATACCAGGGACTGTAAAGGGGTTAAAGTTCAAAACGGCTCCGGTTCCGTTATTTTAAGGGTTAAAGCTTCCAAATTTGGTGTGCAATACTTTTAAGGCTTTAAGACACTGTGGTGAAAATTTGGTAAATTTTGAACAATTCCTTCATGTTTTTTCGCATTTGCAGTAATAAAGTGTGTTCAGTTTAAAATTTAAAGTGACAGTAACGGTTTTATTTTAAAACGTTTTTTGTACTTGTTATCAAGTTTATGCCTGTTTAACATGTCTGAACTACCAGATAGACTGTGTTCTGAATGTGGGGAAGCCAGAATTCCTATTCATTTAAATAAATGTGATTTATGTGACAATGACAATGATGCCCAAGATGATTCCTCAAGTGAGGGGAGTAAGCATGGTACTGCATCATTCCCTCCTTCGTCTACACGAGTCTTGCCCACTCAGGAGGCCCCTAGTACATCTAGCGCGCCAATACTCCTTACTATGCAACAATTAACGGCTGTAATGGATAATTCTGTCAAAAACATTTTAGCCAAAATGAACACTTATCAGCGTAAGCGCGACTGCTCTGTTTTAGATACTGAAGAGCATGACGACGCTGATATTAATATTTCTGAAGGGCCCCTAACTCAGTCTGATGGGGCCAGGGAGGTTTTGTCTGAGGGAGAAATTACTGATTCAGGGAACATTTCTCAACAAGCTGAACCTGATGTGATTGCATTTAAATTTAAGTTGGAACATCTCCGCATTCTGCTTAAGGAGGTATTATCCACTCTGGATGATTGTGACAAGTTGGTCATCCCAGAGAAACTATGTAAAATGGACAAGTTCCTAGAGGTGCCGGGGCTCCCAGAAGCTTTTCCTATACCCAAGCGGGTGGCGGACATTGTTAATAAAGAATGGGAAAGGCCCGGTATTCCTTTCGTCCCTCCCCCCATATTTAAAAAATTATTTCCTATGGTCGACCCCAGAAAGGACTTATGGCAGACAGTCCCCAAGGTCGAGGGAGCGGTTTCCACTTTAAACAAACGCACCACTATACCCATAGAGGATAGTTGTGCTTTCAAAGATCCTATGGATAAAAAATTAGAAGGTTAGCTTAAAAAGATGTTTGTTCAGCAGGGTTACCTTCTACAACCAATTTCATGCATTGTCCCTGTCGCTACAGCCGCATGTTTCTGGTTCGATGAGCTGATAAAGGCGGTCGACAGTGATTCTCCTCCTTCTGAGGAGATTATGGACAGAATCAATGCTCTCAAATTGGCTAATTCTTTCACCCTAGACGCCACTTTGCAATTGGCTAGGTTAGCGGCTAAGAATTCTGGGTTTGCTTGTGGCGCGCAGAGCGCTTTGGTTGAAATCTTGGTCGGCTGATGCGTCTTCCAAGAACAAGCTACTTAACATTCCTTTCAAGGGGAAAACGCTGTTTGGCCCTGACTTGAAAGAGATTATCTCGGATATCACTGGGGGTAAGGGCCACGCCCTTCCTCAGGATCGGCCTTTCAAGGCAAAAAATAAACCTAATTTTCGTCCCTTTCGTAGAAACGGACCAGCCCAAAGTGCTACGTCCTCTAAGCAAGAGGGTAATACTTCTCAAGCCAAGCCAGCTTGGAGACCAATGCAAGGCTGGAACAAGGGAAAGCAGGCCAAGAAACCTGCCACTGCTACCAATACAGCATGAAATGTTGGCCCCCGATCCGGGACCGGATCTGGTGGGGGGCAGACTCTCTCTCTTCGCTCAGGCTTGGGCAAGAGATGTTCTGGATCCTTGGGCCCTAGAAATAGTCTCCCAAGGTTATCTTCTGGAATTCAAGGGACTTCCCCCAAGGGGGAGGTTCCACAGGTCTCAGTTGTCTTCAGACCACATAAAAAGACAGGCATTCTTACATTGTGTAGAAGACCTGTTAGAAATGGGAGTGATTCATCCCGTTCCATTAAGAGAACAAGGGATGGGGTTCTACTCCAATCTGTTTATAGTTCCCAAAAAAGAGGGAACGTTCAGACCAATCTTAGATTTCAAGATCTTAAACAAGTTTCTCAAGGTTCCATCGTTCAAGATGGAAACCATTCGAACTATTCTTCCTTCCATCCAGGAAGGTCAATTCATGACCACGGTGGATTTAAAGGATGCGTATCTACATATTCCTATCCACAAGGAACATCATCGGTTCCTGAGGTTCGCATTCCTGGACAAACATTACCAGTTCGTGGCGCTTCCTTTCGGATTAGCCACTGCTCCAAGGATTGTCACAAAGGTACTAGGGTCCCTTCTAGCTGTGCTAAGACCAAGGGGCATTGCTGTAGTACCTTACTTGGACGACATTCTGATTCAAGCGTCGTCCCTTCCTCAAGCAAAGGCTCACACGGACATTGTCCTGGCCTTTCTCAGATCTCACGGATGGAAAGTGAACGTGGAAAAGAGTTCTCTATCTCCGTCAACAAGGGTTCCCTTCTTGGGAACAATAATAGACTCCTTAGAAATGAGGATTTTTCTGACAGAGGCCAGAAAAACAAAACTTCTAGACTCTTGTCGGATACTCCATTCCGTTCCTCTTCCTTCCATAGCTCAGTGCATGGAAGTGATCGGGTTGATGGTAGCGGCAATGGACATAGTTCCTTTTGCACGCATTCATCTAAGACCATTACAACTGTGCATGCTCAGTCAGTGGAATGGGGACTATACAGACTTGTCTCCGAAGATACAAGTAAATCAGAGGACCAGAGACTCACTCCGTTGGTGGCTGTCCCTGGACAACCTGTCACGAGGGATGACATTCCGCAGACCAGAGTGGGTCATTGTCACGACCGACGCCAGTCTGATGGGCTGGGGCGCGGTCTGGGGATCCCTGAAAGCTCAGGGTCTTTGGTCTCGGGAAGAATCTCTTCTACCGATAAATATTCTGGAACTGAGAGCGATATTCAATGCTCTCAAGGCTTGGCCTCAGCTAGCGAGGGCCAAGTTCATACGGTTTCAATCAGACAACATGACAACTGTTGCGTACATCAACCATCAGGGGGGAACAAGGAGTTCCCTGGCGATGGAAGAAGTGACCAAAATCATTCTATGGGCGGAGTCTCACTCCTGCCACCTGTCTGCTATCCACATCCCAGGAGTGGAAAATTGGGAAGCGGATTTTCTGAGTCGTCAGACATTGCATCCGGGGGAGTGGGAACTCCATCCGGAAATCTTTGCCCAAGTCACTCAGCTGTGGGGCATTCCAGACATGGATCTGATGGCCTCTCGTCAGAACTTCAAAGTTCCTTGCTACGGGTCCAGATCCAGGGATCCCAAGGCGGCTCTAGTGGATGCACTAGTAGCACCTTGGACCTTCAAACTAGCTTATGTGTTCCCGCCGTTTCCTCTCATCCCCAGGCTGGTAGCCAGGATCAATCAGGAGAGGGCGTCGGTGATCTTGATAGCTCCTGCGTGGCCACGCAGGACTTGGTACGCAGATCTGGTGAATATGTCATCGGCTCCTCCTTGGAAGCTACCTTTGAGACGAGACCTTCTTGTTCAGGGTCCGTTCGAACATCCGAATCTGGTTTCACTCCAGCTGACTGCTTGGAGATTGAACGCTTGATCTTATCGAAGCGAGGATTCTCAGATTCTGTTATCGATACTCTTGTTCAGGCCAGAAAGCCTGTAACTAGAAAGATTTACCACAAAATTTGGAAAAAATATATCTGTTGGTGTGAATCTAAAGGATTCCCTTGGGACAAGGTTAAGATTCCTAGGATTCTATCCTTCCTTCAAGAAGGATTGGAAAAAGGATTATCTGCAAGTTCCCTGAAGGGACAGATTTCTGCCTTGTCTGTGTTACTTCACAAAAAGCTGGCCGCTGTGCCAGATGTTCAAGCCTTTGTTCAGGCTCTGGTTAGAATTAAGCCTGTTTACAAACCTTTGACTCCTCCTTGGAGTCTCAATTTAGTTCTTTCAGTTCTTCAGGGGGTTCCGTTTGAACCCTTGCATTCCGTTGATATTAAGTTATTATCTTGGAAAGTTTTGTTTTTAGTTGCAATTTCTTCTGCTAGAAGAGTTTCAGAATTATCTGCTCTGCAGTGTTCTCCTCCTTATCTGGTGTTCCATGCAGATAAGGTGGTTTTACGTACTAAACCTGGTTTTCTTCCAAAAGTTGTTTCTAACAAAAACATTAACCAGGAGATTATCGTACCTTCTCTGTGTCCGAAACCAGTTTCAAAGAAGGAACGTTTGTTGCACAATTTGGATGTTGTTCGCGCTCTAAAATTCTATTTAGATGCTACAAAGGATTTTAGACAAACATCTTCCTTGTTTGTTGTTTATTCTGGTAAAAGGAGAGGTCAAAAAGCAACTTCTACCTCTCTCTCTTTTTGGATTAAAAGCATCATCAGATTGGCTTACGAGACTGCCGGACGGCAGCCTCCCGAAAGAATCACAGCTCATTCCACTAGGGCTGTGGCTTCCACATGGGCCTTCAAGAACGAGGCTTCTGTTGATCAGATATGTAGGGCAGCGACTTGGTCTTCACTGCACACTTTTACCAAATTTTACAAGTTTGATACTTTTGCTTCTTCTGAGGCTATTTTTGGGAGAAAGGTTTTGCAAGCCGTGGTGCCTTCCATTTAGGTGACCTGATTTGCTCCCTCCCTTCATCCGTGTCCTAAAGCTTTGGTATTGGTTCCCACAAGTAAGGATGACGCCGTGGACCGGACACACCTATGTTGGAGAAAACAGAATTTATGTTTACCTGATAAATTACTTTCTCCAACGGTGTGTCCGGTCCACGGCCCGCCCTGGTTTTTTTAATCAGGTCTGATAATTTCTTTTCTTTAACTACAGTCACCACGGTACCATATGGTTTCTCCTATGCAAATATTCCTCCTTAACGTCGGTCGAATGACTGGGGTAGGCGGAGCCTAGGAGGGATCATGTGACCAGCTTTGCTGGGCTCTTTGCCATTTCCTGTTGGGGAAGAGAATATCCCACAAGTAAGGATGACGCCGTGGACCGGACACACCGTTGGAGAAAGTAATTTATCAGGTAAACATAAATTCTGTTTTACACTGTTTTTTTTTTTTTTTTTTTTTAACTTTATTTATAATCCAGATTCATCACAATATGGAAATCACAATATCCAATACATCATAATTTACATTTGTATGATACAGAAAGGGAATTTGACAACCCTCATCCCCCTTTATTTACACTGTTTGATGTATTCTACAGCCCCCTCTTATGAATACTAGAGTATTTAAATGATGATTACAAATATTACCTGTTATGAGTTGGCAGAGCTGGGGGTACTCAGTACCGGTGAGTACCCCCACAAAAAAGCTCTGGTTGTAACCATGAACATTCTAGTATTCTTGTTTCATAAATATATGCAGCCAGTTGCACAGAAGAAATGTGAACAATTTTAAAAAAAAAGTTATTTTGTACTAAGAAAATGTACACATTTGGACCACTACATGTCACTCTTTATGTATAGCGATTGTATGTGAGTAGTAAAGGGTTAACAATTGATGAAGTACACCTGTGGTGATGGGTGTAAAACAGTGGAGTTAATAATGTGATATGATTAATCCCTTGCTGACAGTAGGATGTTCCATGCCATCCTAACTGTGCTGGGCTTTAGCGCCGTTAGGAAGGCAAGGAACGTGCTAGCCAACTGAAGGTCAGGGCACTATGTAAATGGGATTGATGCCGGGAGGGAGTACCTAGCATCTTAGGCACGCCCCCTGACCCGATACCATCATTGAAATCTCACAATCGTGATTTCAATTTGTTTACATTAAAATGTTCCGATATAGACAAATTAGGCCCATCATAAAAGGGTTAAGCACAAGTGAGCCCTAAATGTCATGTTTTGTGCATCCTGGGACCAATAAATCTATATCTATAAAGATATCACTATTTGATGGTGCTGCTGTCTTTATATGGAATTTGTATATTAATGGCTGTACTGTTTTAATTTCTTGGTAAAATAATTATTTTGGGCAGTTTTCTAACTAGACGATAGCACAGATACTTGGTTAGTTCTAAAAACTGTGAATTTGTGTCTGCAGATAACATACCTCTTCTTCACAACTAAAATAAACATACAGAAATTGTTTAAATTGTTACTCCTTTTTACCTCTATTAAATTTGCTTTCTACTCTTGATATCCCTTGTTGAAATAGCAGCAGTGCACTACTGGGAGCTAGCTGAACAAATTTGGTGAGCCAATGATATGAAGCAAATATGTGCAGCCACCAATCAGCCAATTTATGCTTTTCAACAAAGGATTCAAAAAACAAAGCAAATTAAATAACAAAAGTAAATTGAAAAGGTATTTATAATTGCATGTTTTGTGTTTTTCTTTTTTTAAGGGATAGGAATGTCAAAATTTAAATATGCAGGGGTGAATTTCAATGAGAAATAAAGGCATTTTTGCAATGTATTATTGCAATACTGTGGCATACACGCATATTCCATGCACAAGTATTCAAACACCATACTTTCTCAGAGAGTCAGTGGTGGCTTGTTTGACACAAATGATGTCTTCACAGAAGCTATACACACCATCTTTAGCAACCTGAGCTTGAATACCGGTGCACAGGCGCTCGTAGGATATGTGTGTGCTACAGAAAAAAAGTTATAACATTTACTGGAATCATTTTTGCCATCGGAAGCATATTGCAAACATGATTCTTTTCCCTATTGAAATGCCTTTATGCACATTCCAATTTGACCTTTCTAGCCCTTTAACCCCTTAACGACCGAGGACGTGCAGGGTTACGTCCTCAAAAAAAAGGCAGTTAAAGCCTGAGGATGTACCCTGCACGTCCTCGGTGTGGAAAGCAGCTGGAAGCGATCCTGCTTGCTTCCAGCTGCTTTCCGGTTATTGCAGTGATGCCTCGATATGGAGGCATCCTGCAATAACTCTAGATGGCCATCCGATGCAGAGAGAGCCACTCCGTGGCCCTCTCTGCACCGGACATCGATGGCCGGTATCGTTGGTGGGTGGGAGCCGACTTGGGAGGCGGGTGGGCGGCCATCGATGGGCCGGGTAATGTAGAGGGGGGCGGGATCGGGGGCAGGGCCGATGGGGGCGCGCACGGGCGCGCACGCGTGCACGGGGGGCGGCGGGCGGGCGCGTGCACGGGGCGGGAGCGGGTGGGAACGCTACACTACAGAAAATCAAAGTTTGAAAAGTTTGAGAAAGGGGTATTTTAATTTAAAAAATATATAAATCGAATGTATCTAGGAGGGGGTGGGGGGTTGGTCTTTGGTGGGGCAGGGAGCTACACTACAGAAAAGGGGAAAAAAAGAAAAAATATAAGCAATTTTATTCTAAACTGGGTACTGGCAGACAGCTGCCAGTACCCAAGATGGCGGCCATTAAGACAGAGGGGGAGAGTTAGAGAGCTGTTTGGTGGGGGATCAGTCAGGTTGGGGGCTAAAGGGGGGTCCTACAGAGCAGCATATGTAAATATGCCTTTTCTTTTAAAAAAAAAAGCCCAAATATAGCTTTTATTTTAGTACTGGCAGAGTTTCTGCCAGTACTTAAGATGGCGGGGACAATTGTGGGGTGGGGGAGGGAAGAGAGCTGTTTGGGAGGGATCAGGGGGTCTGATGTTTCAGGTGGGAGGCTAAGCTCTACACTAAAGCTAAAATTAACCCTGCAAGCTCCCTACAAGCTACCTAATTAACCCCTTCACTGCTAGCCATAATACGTGTGATGCGCATTTAGCGGCCTAAGTACCAAAAAGCAACGCCAAAGCCATATGTGTCTGCTATTTCTGAACAAAGGGGATCACAGAGAAAAATTTACAACCATTTATGCCATAATTGCACAAGCTGTTTGTAAATAATTTCAGTGAGAAACAAAAAGTTTGTGAAAAAGGGAACTTTTTTTTTTATTTGATCGCATTTGGCGGTGAAATGGTGGCATGTAATATACCAAAATGGGCCTAGATCAATACTTTGGGTTGTCTGCTACACTAGACTAAAGCTAAAATTAACCCTACAAGCTCCCTACAAGCTCCCTAATTAACCCCTGCACTGCTGGGCATAATACACGTGTGGTGCGCAGCGGCATTTAGCGGCCTTCTAATTACCAAAAAGCAATGCCAAAGCCATATATGTCTGCTATTTTTGAACAAAGGGGATCCCAGAGAAAATTTTACAACCATTTATGCCATAATTGCACAAGCTGTTTGTAAATAATTTCAGTGAGAAACCGAAAGTTTGTGAAAAAGTGAACGATTTTTTGTATTTGATCGCATTTGGCGGTGAAATGGTGGCATGAAATATACCAAAATTGGCCTAGATCAATACTTTGGGATGTCTTCTAAAAAAAATATATATACATGTCAAGGGATATTCAGGGATTCCTGAAAGATATCAGTGTCCCAATGTAACTAGCGCTAATCTTGAATAAAATGGTTTGGAAATAGCAAAGTGCTACTTGTATTTATGGCCCTATAACTTGTAAAAAAAGCAAAGAACATGTAAATATTGGGTATTTCTAAACTCAGGACAAAATTTAGAAAATATTTAGCATGGGTGTTTTTTGGTGGTTGTAGATGTGTAACAGATTTTGGGGGTCAAAGTTAGAAAAAGTGTGTTTTTTCCACTTTTTTCTCATATTTTATATTTTTTTTTATAATAAATTATAAGATATGATGAAAATAATGGTATCTTTGGAAAGTCCATTTAATGGCGAGAAAAACTGTATATAATATGTGTGGGTACAGTAGATGAGCAAGAGGAAAATTACAGCTAAACACAAACACCGCAAAAATGTAAAAATAGCCTTGGTCCCAAACGGACAGAAAATGGAAAAGTGCTCTGGTCACTAAGGGGTTAAGGTAATGGTTATTTTTCTCCTTACTATAAAGCACAGCAGGACAGTTGTCCAAATATGAAACAATATGAAACTGGAGATATTTCACCTTTCATAATTATTTATTTCTAATGTTATTTAACAAAATCAGTCATTTTCTGATATAACTGTAAAACTAATCTAAAAATGAAACCTTCATCTAGTTGCAAATATTAACACTCTAACCACCAGCAAGAATGAGTCTTTATTTAGAAAACATGATTTAAATTGAGTCTTTCAGACTAGTGATTTCAATCTTAATTCAAATCAAATCCACCCTGCCGTAAACTAAAACTTCCTGATATGTAGGAAAATAGAAACTTTGAACAAAAATTTCTGGATAAAATTTTTTTTTAGATATATTTGGCTGCACGGGGTTATTGTATTTTTATGCAAAGGAGCTGTTTGCTTTAGGGCAATGCCCTACAAATGCATTTTTAATGGCTATTGGTAGTTTTTTTTTAGAATAGGGATTTTTTTTATTTTGGGGTGGATTTTTTAAGGGGTATTAGAATAGGATTTTTATTTTTTGGTCATTTTGTTTGTTATTTTTTGTAAGGGTAGATTTCATAATGTAATTGTTTTAAATATGTTTTAAAGTAATGGTAGTTTTTTTTAGGGTAACTTTAGGTTTTAATTTAATTTTACAGGTAAGTTTTTATTTATTTTAAGTTTGTTAGAATATTTTTTCATTAATATATGTGCATTTTAATTGGACTTAAAGGGACAGTCTAGTCTAAAACAAACTTTCATTATTCAGATAGGACATGTAATTTTTTTTTAAAAAAAGTCCAATTTACTTCTATCACCAATTTTGCTTTGCTCTCTTGGTATTCTTAGTTGAAAGCTAAATGTAGGAGGTTTATATGCTAATTTCTAAGCCCTTGAAGGCCGCCTCTTAGCTCAGGGAATTTTGACAGTTTTTCACCACTAGAGGATGTTAGTTCATGTGTTTCATATAGATAACACTGTGCTTGTGCATGTGGAATTCCTAGTTGCCGGCACTGATTGGCTAAAATGCAAGTCTGTCAAAATAACTGAAATAAAGGGCAGTTTGCAGAGGCTTAGATACAAGATAATCACAGAGGTAAAATGTGTATTAATATAACTGTGTTAATTATGCAAAACTGGGGAATGGGTAATAAAGGGATTATCTATCTTTCAAAACAATAAATATTCTGGTGTAGACTGTCCCTTTAAGTTAAGCGGTGTTAAGTTTGGGGTTTTAGATGTTAATTACTTTGCGTTGAGGGGGATGACGGATTAGGGGTAATAGTTTATTTAGCTTGCGTTTTTGGGGATGACTGTTTAGGGTTATTAGTTTTATTTAGGGTTGGCGGTGTGGGGGGATGGCGGATAAGGGTTATTAGGCTTGGGGTTTATGGTAGGGTGTTAGCTTTTTAAATTTTTTTGCCGTTTTCACGAGTAGGGTGTTTTTTTTTTTTAAACTTTTTATTTCCTCTATTGATTTCTATGACGGAACACATGCACGCCCTAGCGATATTTGCGCTTCTTGGGCTACCGCTAGCGAACAATCAGGATTTTTTCAACTTGCAATACGAGCGGAACCTGAAAAGCGCAAAAAGCATAACACTAGCAGTGTTTTCGCTAGCGCAACATTTATATATACCCCGGCACATGTAATCTAGCCTCCAATTTTTAGCAACTTTCCAATTTACTTCTATTATCAAATTTGCTTCATTCTCTTGTTATCCTTTGCTGTAGGAACTGCATTGTACTACTGGCAGCTAGCTGAGCACATCTAGTTAGCCAATCACAAGATACAAATGTGTGCAGACATCAATTAGCAGATAGATCCCACTAGTGTAGGATATGTGCATATTCTTTTTTCAACAAGGGATAGTAAGAGAACAAATCACATTTAAAAAAAGAAGTGAATTTAAAATGGTCTTAAAATTACATGCTCTATTTGAATCATGCAAGTTTCATGTTGACTTTCCTATCCCTTTAAATGAACAATATTCATCAGCTTCTCAAAATCATTATGTAACTCTGGTCAAGTATTCCTATTCAATCACAAATCAATACTAACATGGCACATGATTTAACTATGTTTTCTCAAGGAAAACAGAATGAATTTTTGTTTTTAGTTATGTAAATCAAACTGTTTGTAAGAATGGGTGAGGTAGATGGTTAAATACTCCAGCAGGTAAACACATTGATCACGACTTTATCTACCTTGAAACCTTTTAAACTTTGTTAATTTAATATTTTAACTGACGTATTTGTTGTCTCTTCCATGACGTGTTGACTTGTTCTTTCACATTCTTGAAACACTTGATTTATCCACTCTGCGACCAGTTGTTAAAGAACAGATTGATATTATTTCATATCTAAGTTTGTTGTCTAACGCTGGCCTGGATTCCAGTCAGTTTGAATTCACTCATGAAAACTATTCCAATCAATAAAAAGATTCAGTGTTTGAATTCTGAAAAACCCTCTTGATTTAGATGACATACCAGTGGAATTGAGAACCTGGAAGATACAGAGGAGTATCACAGTCTTTAGAAATAGATTTGCACATTATTTTTTACAGGCTTTCATGGTTAAAGTGAAAATAAAACAATGCAACCAATTAATTGAATATTGACCAGGCCTGCTTAATATATTTGAATGAATGTATTTGAATGAATTATTTGTCATGTAAACAATTTATGACATCTACAATTAATAAATTAATATAATATTCACTTGTATTATTATAGTTGTATAAGGTTTAAACATTTAAGATGATCTATTTATTTTGTACAAGTTTTGTAGTTTAAAGGGACAGTCAGCTCCAAAATTTGTATTGTTTAAAAAGATAGGCAATCCCTTTATTACACATTCCCCAGTTTTGCACAGCCAACATGGTTATATTAATACACTTTTAACCTCTGTGATTACCTTGTATCTAAGCCTCTTTTGACAGCCCCCTGATCACATGTTTTTTTATTATCTATTGACTTGCATTTTAGCCAATTAGCGCAGTGCCATCCACAACCGACGGGCATGAGCACAATGTTATCTAAATGGCCCACATGGATTAGCACTCCCCTGTTGTGAAAAGCTAATAAAAAAGCATGTGATAAGAGGCTGTCCGTAGTGGCTTACACCTTACAAACAGGCAGAAATTTAGAAGTTTAAATTTTAAAAGTATATTAATATTACAATGTTGGTTGTGCAAAGCTGGGGGATGGGTAGTAAAGGTGTTATCAATCTTTTTAAACAATAAAAATGTTGGTGTTGACTGTTCCTTTAAAGGGCCAGTAAACATAGAAAATAATGTTGTATAATTCTGCACATAGCGCAGAATTATATAACATTATATTAGTGCTAGCTTTATGTAATCTAATATTCCCTGTAAACTTTTTATTAAAAAAGAGGGTTTTCCAGACCCGCTCTCTGTGCTCTACTAAGCGGGTCTGTTTTTTACACTGAGCGCATCAGGGCAGCTGTCTAGACACAGCGCCATAACACTCAGTGCAGCTCGTTCCTGCTCTGTCTGACAGCGGGAGCGAGCTGCACTGAGTGTAATGGCTTTTTTTTTTTCTTGATTCCGGTGTCTGCGTAAGTTGGTAGGTGTTCTTTATAACAAGAGTGGGGAATCTCCATAAGGTTTTATAAAAGCAGCGACAATTATCTGTAAAATTTGGAGGGGCTGCATTTTGTCCATAACATTATTAGCTTAACTTTACTTTTCCACTCTGAGCTGTGTATTTGGAGAATACTTTTTGGTTTCCTCATATTATAAGTGACTTTATTGGTGCACATTGTACATAGTGATAAGTGTCTATGCATAAAGCTATCTGCATGACAATAATTAGGAAATAGAACTCATACAAACAAAGTAAATCTGGAACTAACGCATTATGAGGCAAGTGAGAAATGTGTGAGATGAATGGTAAAAAAGTGTAATGGGTGAAAAAATATAAGTAATATAAAAAAATATAAGTACTATTCTTTTCACACATTTCTCACTTGCCTCATAATGCGTTACTTCCAGATTTTCTTTGTTTGTATCAGTTATTTTTCCTAATTATTGTCACGGAGATAGCTTTATGCATAGACCCTTATCACTATGTACAATGTGCACCAATCATTGTTTGAAGTTGTTTTTTGTCTCTTTATTTTTCTATTGGCTGATGCGCCTTTTTAAGCACTTACCTGGGGGACACCTGTGATCTCTGATGAAGCGCATCTGAGCATGCGCGGAACGCGTCAGGTCTTTCGCAGCTTGTCTTCCACTGGATGTGTGTACACTTCCAAGCATGAATAAATCACTTGATGCTTTAGATGCCTGGATTCCTCTCATTTTTTCTTTCCCTTGCATTTATGGCAGAGACAGCCAATTGAGGACCGGTATCCTTACTCTGTACGTACAGATTTTCCTAGCATCATCTCATAGCGCAGTCTTACCTGCTCAATCTGCCTTCTCTCTCGTACCTCCGACGCCACCCAGAAGTAGGGGCTCCCTTAGGGCGTACTTTCCTGTGGATACACAGTGGGACTACTTAGCACAGCCTGACTTGAATAGTCAACCAGGACTGACAGTGATACAGATGATTCGGAGAGGTGAGATACCCACCTATATGCCATTTACCGGCACCACGGACTACGGAGTACCTCCTGACTGGAAGAGTCAACTAGGCTTCACAGTGACATGGATGACCTGGAGAGGTGAGACGCTCACCAACACGTCACAGATTGGAACTTGGTAACCCCTCAGCGGCCATGGAGGTACGTGACACACCTAAGCACAACAGGCTGAAAGGTATATTACTATCAGTACTTACCCACCCTTAGAGCAAGGTAATTATACCGCTAACTGAGCTTATACGGACTTTAACAGGTTATATACCTACTGGACTCAGCTGGATACGGCACCAGCATCAAATATATGTGCACTAAATCATACGCTGTTTGTCAGCACTTTTTTTACATTTTTGCATTTGCGCTATTGAGTGACTCCGTAGTTCTAGGTTACATACAGACAAGTAAAATCCATAGGGGAAGACTCACCAAGATGGGGCACTGAAAAAAAGGACTAGCCAAGTCCAATCACACTGCAATAATTCAAAGTTTTCCAGCCTCCAAATAATAAATAAAAAAAACTTTATTTCTTCAAGCAGGGTCCATCAGCAAAAACAACAGTGTGTCAAACCTACAATAGGTTCTTAGTCATGTCATCACATGACTAAGAACCTGTTGTAGGTTTGAAACGTTGTTGTTTTTGCTGATGGACCCTGCTTGAAGAAATAAAGGTATTTGTATTTATTATTTGGATGCTGGAAAGCTTTGAATTATTGCAATACATACAGACAAGACTGTCAGTTTATATTCCCTCCCTGCATGTTTTATAGTTATATGCTGCTTTTTATCTTGGCTGCTATATTAGACTTACTGGTCTTCTCCCCTTGCTTGTAGCAGAGTGTGTTATTCAGGATGATTCAGAGAGATCTGTTCATGTTTTGCATTCTGTTAGAATGTGGAAGTGTTATGTAGACATTACTAAGTAATTCGGACAATCTTTTAGTTTCTCAATTTTGCTGGTTCTAAGAAAGGGCAGAATGTATCTGTTGCTTCTGCTTCTTTGGCTTCTTTGTTGAAGCTTCTGATTCATATAGCTTTCTTGGGGACAGGTCAGCCCCCTTGATGGATTTTTGCTCATTCTTCCAGATCAGTTGCCTCTTCTTTCAATTCTGCAAGGTCTTCTGTACATGTTTTTTTCTACCATTCTGATGAGATGTCCTTCAGGCAGTTGTCTCCAGTTAATTTGTTTCTGCCTTTTGGTTATTTTTTGCCTTTTGGTTGTTTTTTTGCCTTTTTAAGCTCTATTTGGCTTGTGAATTTAGTTTGTCAGTGGAAAAATATGTTTTTTAGATCCCACCCTTTATGTTATTACTCGTAAACTCACAGCTTGGGTATTAGTTCCCAGGAGTAATGGATCATGAACTCTCACCGCATGTATGAAAGAAAACATAATTTATACTTTCCCGATAAATTAATTTAAATGGGGGGGGGGGGGGTGAGAGTCCACAAGACCCCACCCTGTGTTTTTCTGGAATGTTTTTTTTTTTTCTTTTTTGTGCACATCTTTTTTTTTCCCCCATGCACCTATTTTCTTTTCACTGATTTACTTTTCCTTCCTCTTTTTGCTTAGCTATACATTAGACTGAGTTACTGGTGAGTTGGGAGGGGTTTTATAGAGTTCATGGGGTTTGGGAGTAATGGATTGTGGATTCTCACCACCAGGAAATAAATTAATTTATCCGTTAAGCATAAAATATGTTTTTGTGTAATATGCCCCTCACCTTTTTCCCCATTTGTTTTTTTTATACTTAGTTGCATGCAGATTGACTTCCATCTGTTTTCCTATATTGCACTGGAGAGAAAATTCCCAAAAACATAAAAAAAATAATAATAATTTCAAGTCAGATTAACATTCATTAATACTTACTACAGTGTCCTTGTTTTTTGACACACACACGTTTTGTGTATGATGTTTTAACGTTAAACATAACTTCAACATCCCTTGATATCTTCAGTTTTGCACAACTCCTCACCTCTCTGTTTTATAACACACCATTGGGAGGAGCAAAATACCTTCTAAGTGCTCCTGTGACCCCAAAAGTGTTGTGTGTTTTGGATCTGCCATGTCCTCAGTTATAACACTTTCAAGGTCACTGGAATGGCTATGAAGGAATTTTGTTATTTTTTTCCAATTTAACATGTAGTAATCCCTGTTGACCCAAGGTAATACTGGAGACATTTTCCGTTCCAACTATCTTGAGTTTCATGCTTTAATAATCTCAGATGTTCTTTTTAGTTTATTGATTTAATCACAAGCTTAGACAGGTTTTTAAAAAGAGGAAAAATGAAAAAGTATATATTTATATATGTCTGACATTTCTCTATCAGTGAGTGGATTTTTATTTGGCTGTCTACATAACACATGGGTCAGGGTTTTAACTCTTTGAATGCCTCTAACACAAAAAATAGATGTTTAGTTAGCTGTGATTTGGTATATTTCGAATCACAGGAGTTGTTATAGTTGTTCATTATGCCACTTCAGCAGAGATGCACTATTTTATCCCAAGGGCAACATGGCAGTAGACTATGCAGAGTTCACATTTCTTAGTGCAAGATCATTTATTTAAATGCTGTGGTGTCCAAATACCCTGATATATGGTGTA
Source organism: Bombina bombina (assembly GCF_027579735.1). NCBI lineage: Eukaryota > Metazoa > Chordata > Amphibia > Anura > Bombinatoridae > Bombina > Bombina bombina. The sequence goes on from NC_069502.1 coordinate 1,016,482,554, forward strand.
GCCTTGTACTAATTATATTATTTAGTCTGTTCTGTCCACCCTCTGGCCTTTAAAGAGACACAAACCCCCCAAAAAGGTTTACTTCTATTGTCTAATTTTCTTTGTTTTCTTTGTATCCTTGGTTGAAAAGCATACCTAGGTAAGTTCAGGAGCTGGGAGCTTGCTGCTGGCTTGTGGTTGCACATATTTGATCATTGTCTTAATAATGTTTTCAGCTATCTCCCAGTAGTGCATTGTTTCTTCTTAAATATAGGATATCAAGTGATTTTACACAATTTATAATAGAAGTAAATTGGAAAGTTGTTTAAATATGTATTCTCTATTTGAATCATGACAGAACAATTTTAGGTTTTATATCCATTTAAGTTACTTATTGGAAATGGGCAACAATAGAATGTTACCTGTCCCACAATCGTTTAGGAATGTTTTAGTTGAACTCAACATAAAACAAAAGTTAAGTTACAATAAATATAGTAGCTGATGTTCAAAACTCTAATTTCTTTAAAGATAATGTGAGGCCCATTCCCACCTTATCAGCCAGAGGGGTAGACAAGGAGTTATCAGCCAGGCAGTGAAAGATGTTTTCTCAGTGAGAAATATCAGAGACCTCCTAGGTAAAAAAAAATCTCTGTAGTTCCTTATTTGGACCACCTTTTGGTCCAGGCTCTCCCTTTCTTTCATGTAATTGGCAAGAGTCCATGAGCTAGTGAAAAATGGGATATACAATCCTACCAGGAGGGGCAAAGTTTCCCAAAACTCAAAATAACTATAAATACTCCCCTCACCACACCCACAATTCAGTTTTACCTCCTATGGAGGTGGTGAAGTAAGTTTGTGCTAAGATTTCTACGTTGAGATGCGCTTCTCAGCATTGTTGAAGCCCGATTCCTCTCAGAGTACAGCGAATGTCAGAGGAACGTGAAGGGAGTATCACTTATTGAATACGATGATTTCCCTAACGGGGGTCTATTTCATAGGTTCTCTGTTATCGGTCGTAGAGATTCATCTCCTACCTCCCTTTTCAGATCAACGATATACGATATACTCTTAATTTACCATTACCTCTACTGATAACTGTTTCAGTACTGGTTTAGCTATCTGCTATATGTGGATGGGTGTCTTTTGGTAAGTATGTTTTTTATTACTTAAGACACCTCAGCTATGGTTTGGCACTTTATGCATTTATATAAAGTTCTAAATATATGTATTGTACGTATATTTGCCATGAGTCAGGTTCATGTATTTCCTTCTGCAGACTGTCAGTTTCATATTTGGGAAATATAAACTTTTTTTTAAGAAATTTATTTCTTACCTGGGGTTTAGTCTTTTTTTCAATTGACTACTTCTTGCAAATTGCGGACGGTATTAGGCCCGCGGGTGCGTCAAATGCTAAACTTTATTGCGTCATTCTTGGCGCGAAAATATTTTTGGCCCGAAAAAATACGTCTATGACGCAACTTCGTCATTTCCAGCGTCATACTTGATGCCGAGACCTTTCACACGGTTGCGTCATTAGTGGCGCGAGTGTTTCATTTCCGGTTATTTTTGGCTCCAAAAAAGTTACGTTGTGCGTCATACTTGGCGCCAAACTCTTTCATTATTTCAATACCCCATTGATGTTTGCCTCTTGCCTTTTTCTCTATCAGAGGGCTATGCTATTTGCATCTTTTCCCATTCCTGAAACTGTCATATAAGGAAATAGATAATTTTGCTTTATATGTTGTTTTTTTCTCTTGCATTTTGCAAGATGTCTCAATCTGATCCTGCCTCAGAAGTTTCTGCTGAAACATTGCTGCCTGAAATCGGTTCTACCAAAGCTAAGTGCATTTGTTGTAAAATTGTAGAAATTATTTAGCCGAATGTCATTTGTAATAGTTGTCATGATAAACTTTTACATGCAGATAGTGTATCCATCAGTAATAGTACATTGCCAGTTGCAGTTCCTTCAACTTCTAATGTACATGATATACCTGTAAATTTTAAAGAATTTGTTTCTGGTTCTATCCTGAAGGCTTTGTCTGCATTTCCACCTTCTAATAAACGTAAAAGGTCTTTTAAAACTTCTCATTTAGAAATTTCAAATGACCAACAACATAATAATTTATCCTCTTCTGATGAGGATCTATCTGATACAGAAGATCCTTCCTCAGACATTGACACTGACAAATCTACGTATTTATTTAAAATAGAGTATATGCGTTCTTTATTAAAAGAAGTGTTAATTACTTTGGATATTGAGGTAACCAGTCCTCTTGACGTTCAGTCTAATAAATGTTTAAATGCTGTTTTTAAACCTCCTCTGGTTTCTCCAGGGGTTTTTCCTATTCCTGAGGCTTTTTCTGGTATGATTTCTAAGGAATGGAATATGCCAGGTACTTCTTTTATTCCTTCTTCAAGGTTTAAAAAATTGTATCCTTTACCAGCAAAATCTATAGAGTTTTGGGAAAAAATCCCCAAAGTTGATGGGGCTATTTCTACTCTTGCTAAACGTACCACTATTTCTATTGAAGATAGTACTTCCTTTAAGGATCCTTTAGATAGGAAGCTTGAATCTTATCTAAGGAAGGCCTATTTATATTCAGGTCATCTTCTCAGACCTGCAATTTCTTTGGCTGATGTTGCGGCTGCATCAACTTTCGGGTTGGAGAATTTAGCGCAACAGGAATTGGATTCTGACTTATCTAGCATTATTCGCTTACTGCAATATGCTAATCATTTTATTTGTGATGCCATTTTTGATATTATCAAAATTGATGTTAGATCCATGTCTTTAGCTATATTAGCTAGAAGAGCTTTGTGGCTTAAATCTTGGAATGCTGATATGACATCTAAATCTAGATTACTATCTCTTTCTTTCCAAGGTAATAATTTATTTGGTTATCAGTTGGATTCTATTATTTCAACTATCACTGGGGGAAAGGGAGTTTTTCTGCCTCAGGATAAAAAACCTAAGGGTAAATCTAAGGCTTCTAACCGTTTTTGTTCCTTTCGTCAGAATAAGGAACAAAAACTCAATCCTCCCCCCAAGGAATCTGCTTCCAATTGGAAGCCTTCCTCAAATTGGAATAAATCCAAGCCATTTAGGAAACCAAAGTCAGCCCCTAAGTCCGCATGAAGGTGTGGCCCTCATTCCAGCTCAGCTGGATTAAGGTTTTTCAAGGATATTTGGATAAATTCTTTCCAAAATCAATGGATTCAGAGCATTGTCTCTCAAGGGTATCGAATAGGATTCAGAGTAAGACCTACTGTGAGAAGATTTTTTCTCTCACGTATCCCAGCAAATCCAGTTAAAGCTCAGGCTTTCCTGAAGTGTGTTTTAGACCTGGAGTCTTCAGGGGTAATCATGCCAGTTCCTCTTCAGGAACAAGGTTTGGGGTTTTATTCAAATCTATTCATTGTCCCAAAAAAGGAAAATTTATTCAGACCAGTTCTGGATCTGAAAATTTTGAATCGTTATGTAAGAGTACCAACTTTCAAGATGGTGACTATAAGGATTATTCTGCCTTTTGTTCAGCGAGGACATTATATGTCCACAAAAGACTTGCAGGATGCATACCTTCATATTCCGATTCATCCAGAACATTATCAGTTTCTGAGATTCTCTTTTTTAAACAAGCATTACCTATTTCTTGCTCTTCCATTTGGCCTAGCAACAGCTCCAAGAATCTTTTCAAAGGTTCTGGGTGCCCTACTCTCTGTAATCAGAGAACAGGGTATTGCAGTGTTTCCTTATTTGGGCGATATCTTGCTACTAGCTCAGTCTTTACGTACTGCAGAATCTCACACAAATCAACTAGTGTTGTTTCTTCGGAAACATGGTTGGAGGATCAATTTACCAAAAAGTTTCTTGATTCCTCAAACAAGGGTCACCTTTTTAGGCTTCCAGATAGATTCAGTGTCCATGACTCTGTTTCTAACAGACAAGAGATGTTTAAAATTGGTTGCAGCCTGCCTCACCTTCAGTCTCAGTCATTCCCTTCAGTGGCTATGTGCATGGAAGTTTTAGGTCTCATGACTGCAGCATCGGACGCGATCCCCTTTGCTCGTTTTCACATGAGACCTCTACAGCTTTGTATGCTGAACCAATGGTGCAGGGATTATACAAAGATATCACAATTAATATCCTTAAATCCCAATGTACGACACTCTCTGACATGGTGGATAGATCTCCATTGTTTAGTTCAAGGGGCTTCTTTTGTTCGGCCAACCTGGACTGAGATCACAACAGATGCGAGTCTTTTAGGTTGGGGAGCTGTTTGGGGATCTCTGACAGCACAAAGGGTTTGGAAATCTAAAAAGGCGTGATTACCAATAAATATTTTAGAACTCCGTGCAATTCTCAGAGCTCTTCAGTTTTCTGCTAAGAGAGAACCTTTCATTTGTTTTCAGACAGACAATATCACAACAGTGGCATATGTCAATCATCAGGGTGGGACTCACAGTCCCCAAGCTATGAAAGAAGTATCTCGGATACTTGCTTGGGTGGAATCCAGCTCCTGTCTAATCTCTGCGGTACATATCCCAGGGGAGTGGTCTCTCCATTCAAATGTATTTTCTCAGATTGTTCAGATTTGGGGTCTTCCAGAGATAGATCTCATGGCCTCTCATCTAAACAAGAAACTTCCCAGATACCGGTCCAGGGATGTTCAGGCGGAAGCAGTGGATGCACTGACACTTCCTTGGTGTTATCATCCTGCTAACATTTTCCCACCTCTAGTTCTCATTCCAAGAGTGATCTCCAAAATCATCATGGAACAATCATTTGTGTTGCTGGTGGCTCCAGCATGGCCACACAGGTTTTGCTATGCGGATCTGTTTCGGATGTCCAGTTGCCCGCCTTGGCCACTTCCGTTACGGGCGGACCTTTTATCTCAAGGTCCGTTTTTTCATCAGGATCTCAAATCATTAAATTTGAAGGTATGGAAATTGAACGCTTAGTACTAAGTCATAGAGGTTTCTCTGACTCAGTGATTAATACTATGTTACAAGCTTGTAAATCTGTCTCTAGAAAGATTTATTATAGAGTTTGGAAGACTTACATTTCATGGTGTTCTTCTCATAAATTCTCCTGGCATTCTTTTAGAATTCCTAGAATTTTACAGTTTCTTCAGGATGGTTTGGATAAGGGTTTGTCTGCAAGTTCCTTGAGAGGACAAATCTCTGCTCTTTCTGTTTTATTTCACAGAAAGATTGCTATACTTCCTGATATACACTGTTGTATACAGGCTTTAGTTCATATTAAGCCTTTCATTAAATCAGTTTCATCTCCTTGGAGTCTTAATTTGGTTCTGAAGGCTTTACAGGCTCCTCCATTTGAACCTATGCATTCTTTGGACATTAAACTACTTTCTTGGAATGTGTTGTTGCTTTTGGCCATCTCTTCTGCTAGAAGAGTTTCTTGTGAGTCTCCTTTTCTGATTTTTTCAGGATAAGGCAGTTTTGCAGACTTCTTTTTAATTTTTACCTAAGGTTGTGAATTCTAGCAACATTAATAGAGAAATTGTTGTCCCTTCTTTATGTCCTAATCCTAAGAATTCTTTGGAAAGATCCTTACATTCTTTGGATTGTGGTAAGAGCTTTGAAATATTATGTGGAAGCTACTAAAGATTTAAGGAAGACTTCCAGTCTATTTGTTATATTTTCTGGTCCTAGGAAAGGCCATAAGGCTTCTGCTATTTCCTTGGCTTCTTGGTTGAAACTTTTGATTCATCAAGCTTATTTGGAGTCGGGTCAGGCCCCGCCTCAGAGAATTACAGCTCATTCTACTAGATCAGTCTCCACTTCATGGGCTTTTAAGAATGAAGCTTCAGTTGATCAGATTTGCAAAGCAGCAACTTGGTCTTCTTTGCATACATTTACTAAATTCTACCGTTTTGATGTATTTGCTTCTTCGGAAGCAGTTTTTGGTAGAAAAGTTCTTCAGGCAGCTGTTTCAGTTTGATTCTTCTGCTTTTGATTTAAGTTTTTTTCTTTCAATTATGAAAATAAACCTATTTTTTTGGGTTGTGGATTAATTTTTTCAGCGAAAAATGGCTGTTTTAATTTTATTCACTCCCTCTCTAGTGACTCTTGAGTGGAGATCCACATCTTGGGTATTGCTATCCCATTCGTCACTAGCTCATGGACTCTTGCCAATTACATGAAAGAAAACATAATTTATGTAAGAACTTACCTGATAAATTCATTTCTTTCATATTGGCAAGAGTCCATGAGGCCCACCCTTTTTATGGTGGTTATGATTTTTTGTATAAAGCACAATTATTTCCAAATTTCTTTTGTTGATGCTTTCTACTCCTTTCTTTATCACCCCACTGCTTGGCTATTCATTAAACTGAATTGTGGGTGTGGTGAGGGGTGTATTTATAGGCATTTTGAGGTTTGGGAAACTTTGCCCCTCCTGGTAGGATTGTATATCCCATACGTCACTAGCTCATGGACTCTTGCCAATATGAAAGAAATGAATTTATTAGGGAAGTTCTTACAAAAATTATGTTTTTCATCTGGCTGTGTCTCACACTTACGGCTAGATTACGAGTTTTGCGTTATGAAGGGTGCGGTACTAACTTGCACGTTATTATCACTGCTCACTTTCCTACAGCGCTGGTATTACAGGTTTTCCTAAACCCGGCGTTAAAAGGCAAGAAGCAAGCATAGAGCAAATGTACGTGCTTGTGCACGATTTCCCCATAGACATCAATGGGAAGAGCCGGCTGAGAAAAAGTCTTAACACCTGCAATAAAGCAGCGTAAAGCTCCGTAACGCAGCCCCATTGATTCCTATGGGGAAACAAAATTTATGTTTACACCTAGCACCCTAACATGAACCCCGAGTCTAAACACCCCTAATCTTACACTTATTAACCCCTAATCTGCCGCCCCGACATCGCTGACACCTACATTATACTTATTAACCCCTAATCTGCAGCTCCGGACATCACAGACACCTACATTATACTTATTATCCCTAATCTGCCGCCCCCAACGTCGCCACCACTATAATAAACATATTAACCCCTAAACCGCCGCACTCCCGTATCGCAAACACTATTTAAATATTATTAACCCATAATCTGCCGCCCCCAACGCCGCCACCACTATACTATATTTATTAACCCCTAAATCTAAGTCTAACCCTAACACCCCCTAACTTAAATATAATTAAATTAAATCTAAATCAAACCTACTATTAATAACTAAATAATTCCTATTTAAAACTAAATACTTACCTATAAAATAAACCCTAAGCTAGCTACAATATAACTAAATTCAATACAATTAGCTAAATTACAAAAAAACAAACAAACACTAAATTACAGAAAATAAAAAACAAATTACAAGATCTTTAAAATAATTACACCTAATCTAATAGCCCTATCAAAATAAGAAAAGCCCTCCCAAAATAAAAAAAAAACCTAAACTAAACTACCAATAGCCCTTAAAAGGGCATTTTGCTGGGCCTTGCCCCAAAGAAATCAGCTCTTTTACCTGTAAAAAAAAATACAAACAACCACCCCAACAGTAAAACCCACTATCCACAAAACCACCCCCCCCCCAAATAAAACCCTAACTAAAAAAAACTAAGCTCCCCAAAGGGCATTTGGTTGGGCATTGCCCTTAAGTTGACAAATTTAATCTTCAGGCCCTCTAATTGCAGATGCTCCATTAGTGGAATGGTTACCATGAAGATCTGTCTCAGAGGATTCTGTTAAATCACAGGACGAGACAGTCCCTAAGTTGTTGGCAGACTCACCATTTCTTGGTACACTTTATGCATTGTATAATTTTATATTATTTTACACTTCAGTTTGGGCACTATCAGTATTATTACATTTAAACTTTTCACTTTCTATTTTATATTTTAATGCATTGAATTTACTAATATTTTGAAAGTTTCTGTGTTACTTTTTACAAATTAGTAACATACTTTGTTTATTTGTGTATCTTTTACACTTTACATTGCAATTTGTATTTTCTCTATTGTTAAATAAAACACAGCTTCAGAAAGTTGGAAGGACATGGGAGTTCCCTGGGATGAACAGGGGGGTTCCCAGGGTATGTCTGAAGCTCTCCCACAAGTCTTGAAAATTGCCATTTGCATTTTAAACAAGTTGGTCTCACTGATTTTTCTCGCCAGCTGTTGAAGGTGAAGATTGCTCAAATTTCACAATTCACTTATTTAGCTGATAGAAAAGTATTATATACTAAACTAGAGGCAAAAACAAGGTAATTTGTAGTGAAAACATTTCAGTTCAATTTGTAATTTATGCAAACTGGTCCTTTTTATTAGCCCCAGGTGTTTACCAATTACCATCTCTCTCCCCTGTGAAATTTTGTATCCCAGAGAGCTTCATTACTTTCTGAGGAAGGCATCTCTCATCTCTTCAGGACTTCCAGGTCCTGCTCTTTTTTTATAGAATGCAATGAGAAATTCCACATGTGGTGATTTATGGACTCTCACTATCATGAAATAAATGCATTTATCAGGTAGGCATACAGTTTGTTCATTTGATGCAATTAGGAAAATCTACACTGGGTGTTAGCAAGTCGAGATGTGAAGCAGATTATCTATTTGGATAAATAACCATTTTTAGTAAAACTTCATCACATTTTCTTTCTCTTGCTTATCTATATTCCCCAGCCTCCATGGTAGCATTACACTGGATCAATGCTTCTATTCAAATTTAATTATAATCATAGAAAGACAACAGTCCAATATTCCTTAAACGCACAAGCAGTTAGGGAATGTGCAACGGAAAATCCTCTTAAATAGGTGTCTCTGTCTCATTTCAATAATGATGGTGTAAAGAAACTCACAGTGTCCTTAAATGTAGCCACCAATCAGCAAGCACTATCCAGGGTCTGAACCAAAAATGGGCCGGCAACTAAGCTTTCATTCCTGCTTTTTCAAATAATGATACCAAGAGAACAAAGAAAAAATGATAAAAGGAGTAAATTAGAAAGTTGCTTAAAAAGTTGCGTAAAATAAAGAAAAAATGGGTTTAGTATCCCTTTAAATGCTTTCTAACATTTTGGCCTCAATTTCCAATGTTTTTGAAATTCTTGTTTGATATTGGGAAAAAAAAACAGGGTAAACCTTAATAGTGTTGTTATTATTATTATTAGTAGTAGTTGTTGTTTTTAAACTATCAAACACAGCTAAGATTGATAACTCCCACACAATATTCTCCATTTCCCCACAATGGCACCATCAAAGATCAATTAATGCCTGGTGATCAACAAAAAAACAAATCCAATGTGTGTTATGCTTCTGTAGGTGTTGAGCATTTGTCAAGTGTCCATATTATTGATATTTAGTCAATCTGTGGATTGTGATAGTCAAAGGTTATGCTGTCCATGCATCATATGGTTTATTTTTCTGATAACTTATCTATCCCGATAATTAAATAAGAGAACGATTTCCTTGTTTGCATTGCGATCATTACAATGTTGAAGAAGGTGTATTGTAAGCCAAAAATCAGATGAAAAAAACAGAATTGACTAGATTGGAATTATCCCCTTAGTTATATCAACCCCTTGATAAGGAACATAAACTCTTGCATTTTTTTGCAGTTAAATTGTATGTGTTGGTTTGTGTGTATTTGTGTGTAAAAATGTTAAAGTTTGATGACTAGTGCTGCAAGAAAAAAACAAAACAAAGTCACGCCCCTTACTCAGATGTCTTTGTGCGTTTCTTAATGCTAAAGCAGAAGAGCAAAGAAATTAAATATGTAATTTGTGATTGGTTCGTCAGCTTATTTTAGTGATTGGAATTGGCTTAATATATTAAAAATAACAGAACACCCAATCAAAGCAACAGAATTTTTAAACACACAAAAAAACTAAATCCCAACTCCAATTCAAGACAGCATTTCATTCCAGTATTTTCATACAAAGTTAAAAAAATGCACTTACTAGAAGTGAGTGAAATATATTAAAACTCATCAGATGTCCTCTAATTGATTCTCTCTCTCTCTCTTAGTGGAAAGCATACTGTACATCTTTCTCCTGGTAAATGCTCCGCTACTCCTAAAAACAACTTCGGAGTAGTTTGTTTCAAAGCCTTCATGATGAGAAAGGGATTATAAATACCCTATAAGGGCAAACCACCTAAAACGGAAAATGAATAGACATGTACACTGGCGTTCAAACGTTTGGGGTCACTTAGACATTTCCTTAGTTTCCGTGAAAGCATATATGAAATGAGTTTGAATAGGAAATATAGTCATTGACAAGGTTAGAGATAATGAATATTAAGTTAAATAATAAATGTGTCCTTCAAACTTTTGGTTTTATCAACGTATTCTCCAAGTGCAGCAATTACAGCCTTGCACATCTTTGGCATTCCAGTTGTCAGTTTGTTTAGGTAATCTAAAGTTATTTCTCCCCATGCTTCCTGAAGCACCTCCCACAAGTTGTATTCCCTTAAAGGGTACTTCCAATCAAGCGCCATCCACAGGGTGTGGCATGGCGTTGCCAAGTGGAGTTATAGCCTTACTTCTTCAAGGTCCCTTTTACCCTGTTTAAATCTCCCAATTGACCACCATGAAAGCACCCCCAGACCATCACATAGCCTTCAACATACATGACAGATGACGTCAAGCACTTCTCCAGCATCTATTCATTTAGTCTGCGTCTCATAAATGATTTTCTTTTGTGATCTGAACACTTCAAACTTTTTTTCTTTCATACAGCTGGTGATAGTCCACAATCCATTACTCCTAGGGATTGCTCTTCTCTACCACTAGGAGAAGGCAAAGATTCCCAAACACCAAGAGCCCTATGAAACCCCTCCCACCTCACAAATACCTCAGTCTTTACTTTGCTTCCGCTGGAGCTGGTTGAAGAATGAAGATGTGCAATTTATTCTTCTCTGAGAGGGAATTTCTATATTTCACTATTGGTTTGGCTGTCTGCTGCTTATTTACTGATGGACGAGTGTCTATTGTTAAGTATCATTTGTTAAACATTTTAGACACTCTATAGCTATGTTATAGACACTTGTTCAGTTTGTTTGTATGTATATATATATATATATATATATATATATATATATATGGCCCTGGGACAGAATCCTTTTCACTAGTCCCTTGCTGTTTTGCGCATCACCTTTTTTGGCATGCTTACCAGCCTGATGAAAGAGTGTATCAACTGAGAAACGCATTGCTGTGCATGTGTTTTGATATAATAAAACATTATTTTATCAAACCTATTTTATACACTCTTTCTCTTGGTGTATTGAGGCGGTTCACATAACCGGCATTATCCTTTTTTTGGAACAATTTTTACCTGCCACCTGAGGGAAAGGAGACTATTCTCCTTGTGTACCTGTTTCCTGATACGGGGCGAGAGTTAGCCAGAATACTCTTGAATATCTGGCCTGTGAGTACAGCACTTGGTAGTGCTTCACCAAATGTGAGTGCAATTTATATACCCAGTATTTCCTGTGTTTTATGAACATACTACGCTATGGATGTTCTTTTTTAATGTATTTAAATGGAGAGCTAACAGCTGATTCCTGACACGGGGGGAGAGTTATAGAGGGTTAAAGTTAATACAAAGATTCTACACTCAGACTCTTAGCTAATCCCAAATGGTGATGTAACCTCAAAAACACTATCACCGAAGTTTAGAAGAGAAGAAAAAGTGATTGGGATAGCGCTACGCAGCTGCGAGTCTTATAAAGTGAAATAAATATATATTAGTTTGGATCTATTTTTATCTGAATATGAAGGTGTCCCTGTTTTGGGTTGTTCAATTATGGGATTACTATTTTGATATATAAGGATCCCCGGTTTATTTTGATCATATAACCTGGATGATAGAGTAATTTCTATATTTTTAAAATAGTCTTATGTCCTATGTTTTTTATATATAAGTATCTTATAGATATTATTATAAAATATGATGTAAAAGAAGAGAGAGGAGCAAGTGCTTTAAGATATATGTATTTTATTCCTATACAGATAAGGTTCTTATCGTATAATAGTTAACAATAAAATCTAACACATAGATGCCGGCATCTAGATTTAAAACCACATTAAAACAGTTTTTTATTTGAAATTTATACTTGTTATATTCTATCAGTATTACTGCTGGTTTTGGACTATAACCGTGGTTTTATGAAAGCAGCTCTGATTTGGCAACATCTGATGTTGCCAATCAGAGCTGCTTTCATAAAACCACGGTTATAGTCCAAAACCAGCAGTAATACTGATAGAATATAACAAGTATAAATTTCAAATAAAAAACTGTTTTAATGTGGTTTTAAATCTAGATGCCGGCATCTATGTGTTAGATTTTATTGTTAACTATTATACGATAAGAACCTTATCTGTATAGGAATAAAATACATATATCTTAAAGCACTTGCTCCTCTCTCTTCTTTTACATCATATTTTATAATAATATCTATAAGATACTTATATATAAAAAACATAGGACATAAGACTATTTTAAAAATATAGAAATTACTCTATCATCCAGGTTATATGATCAAAATAAACCGGGGATCCTTATATATCAAAATAGTAATCCCATAATTGAACAACCCAAAACGGGGGGAGAGTTAGCCAGACTTCTCTGAAATATCTGGTCTGCAAGTACAGCACTTGAGTGCATTATATTCACATATTTATCACTCTGTTTCTATTTGAATATATTACGCTATGGGTGCCTTCTTTTTGCTTGTTTGTAGTATTAGTTGGAATTTTGAGTGTCAGCTTGTCAGTTTACGTGCCTAGCAGTTGCACACATCGGGTTAACACTTGTCGGGTTAGCGTATGTCCCTTTTAGTCTTTCTATAATTCGGTTTGTCCGGTTTATGTAAGTAAGGTTAGCGCATTTTCGGCCACGGCTATGCGCAAGTCAGGTGTTTAGGGGTTATAGTATTTATTGCATTGCTTTGCCATATGCTATAATAGAGCTGTCTGATTTTGTCCCTACATCTACCCAAGAAACCGAGTGAACACCTTTTTACCATTATTCGGTATGCTTATTGAAAAAAGCTTGAGGTGCCTTCTCCAGCTCATTTATGTGACTCATGTTTAGAATTATTAATGCAATCAGACCAACCTAATGCTGTTTCTTTGGATATTAAAAAGGAAATTTATGCTTACCTGATAAATGTATTTCTTTTTCGATACGATGAGTCCACGGATTTCATCCTTGTGGGATATCGCCTCCTGGTCAGCAGGAGGAGGCAAAGAGCTCCACAGCAAAGCTGCATAAATAGCTCCTCCCTTCCCTCCCAACCCAGTCATTCAACCGAAGTTAGGAAGAGAAAGGAAAAGCTAAGGAGCAGAGGTGTCTGAAGTTTAACAAAAAATTAAATAACCTATTTCATAGAACAGGACGGGCCGTGGACTCATCATATCGAAAAAGAAATAAATTTATCAGGTAAGCATAAATTTCCTTTTCTTTTTCAAGATACAATGATTCCACGGATTTCATCCTTACTTGTGGGATACAATACCAAAGCTATAGTACACGGATGAAAGGGTAGGGACAAGACAGGGAACCTAAACGGAAGGCACCACTGCTTTTACAAACTTCCCCAAAAACAGCCTTAGCAGAGGCAAAAGTTTCAAATTTGTAAAATTCGGGAAAAGAGTGAAGAGAGGACCAAGATGCAGCCTTGCAAATCTGTTCAACAGAAGCATCATTTTTGAATGCCCATGAAGTAGCCACAGCACTAGTGAAATGAGCCGTAACCCTCTCAGGAGGGTGCTGCCCAGCAGTTTCATATGCAAGACGTATGATACTCTGCATCCACAAGAGAAGAAGCCGTAGTTGTCTGACCCTTACGTTTGCCAGAAAAAAACTTCAAACAAAGAAGAGGACTGACGAAAGTCCTTAGCTGCCTGAAGATAAAACCTCAGGGCCCAAACCACATCTAAATTGTGAAGAAGTCTCTCCTTCCGGGAAGGAGTAGAAGAACACAAGGAAGGAACCACAATTCATGGATATGTTCCTATCCGAAATGACTTCAGGAAGACAACCTAAGTTTGTTCAAAGCACTAACTTATCTGAGTGGAAAATAAGGTATGGAAATTCGCATTGTAGCGCAGAGAGTTCTGATACTCGTTGCACAGAAGAAATAGCACCCAGAAAAGGAGCGTTCCAAGATAGCAAATTAATATCTAAGGAATACATAGGCTCAAATGGAGCCCCCTGAAGAACTCTGAGAACTAGAATAAGACTCCATGGAGGAGGAACTGGTTTGAACACAGGCCTGACTCTTACCAAGGCCTGACAAAAAGATTGTACATCCGGTACACCTGCTAGACGTTTGTGAAACAAAAATGGATAGAGCTGAAATTTGACCCTTTAATGAACTAGCAGATAAACCCTTTTCCAGACTTTCCTGGAGAAAAAACGAAACTCTAATAATCCTAACTCTAAATCAAGAGTAGCCCTTGTATTCACACCAATAAAAGTATCTATGCCAAATCTTATGGTAGATTTTTCTAGTTACAAGCTTACGAGCCTGAATCAAGGTCTCTATGACCGGATCAGAGAACCCATGCTTGGATAAAATGAAGCGTGCAATCTCCACGCAGACAGCTTCAGAGAAGCTAAATTTGGATGAAGGAAGGAACCCTGAATGAGAACCTCCTTCCTCAACGGCAGTCTCCAAGGTGGTAGAGATGCCATCTATATCAGACCATCAGATCCAACTCCGGCTGTCCCCACTTGAGGATCAGTTTGGAAAACACCTCCAGATGAAGTTTCCACTCCCCCGGACGGAATGTCTGTCTGCTGAAGAAATCCACCTCCCAATTGTCTACTCCTGGGATGTGGATCGCTGACAGGCATCAAGAATGGGTCTCCGCCCATTTAATTTTTTTGGATACTTCTGTCATTGCCAGGGAACTTCTTGTTCCCCCTTGATGATTGATGTAATGGTCCCTGTGAATGGGAACATGTAGGTATGTTTCCTTTAGGACTACTGTGGTCATGAGCTGACCTTCTTAAATCAGTGGCAGCATGGAACGAATAGTTTCCATCGTGAGGACAGAACTTGAGATCCAAGATTAGTCTGAAGGTTCCCTCTTTATCGGGAACCACAAACAGACTTTGCTGGGACAGGAACGATCACTCTGTCTAAAGCCCAGCGATCCTGAACAGCCCCCTACCAGATTCGGCCTTGTGTCAGGGGCATGAGCTTCATGCTGAGTTAGTTCCAATTTCATGCTTCTTGGTTTGCTTGGGCTTCCAAGAAAGGTAGGGCCTCCATGCAGGCTTAGGTTATTCTAGCTTAGCAGAGAAAGAGGAAACAATTCCTCTGGAATTCCGAAAGGACCGAAACCTAGTCTGTCGTTCCTCAAGTTTCATCATCTTATCCTGTGGGAGAAGATGGCCCTTACCCCCCAAGATATTAGAAATGATCTCCTGCAGGGCCGAACAAGGTCTTACCATTGTAAAGAAGAATAAAAGGCTTAGTCTTAGAAGACACATCCACGGACCAAGGCCGTAACCATAAGGCCCTGCAGGCCAGAACCCGAACTCTTATGTGCCAGCTGAAGACCTACAAATAAGCGTCTGCAATAAAGGCATTATAAAGTTTCATAGCCTTTATCTTGTCTTGTATCTCCCCCAAGGGAGTCTCCTACAGTTTAAAATGTATTTCATGTCACTTTGTATATATTGGGTACTTGAAAAGCGCGGCTAATCACCCGTAAGGGTCTCAAGACGCTGGTCACTTTATCAACCTCAGAAGGATGAAAGGCTGAGTGGACCTCGCCAGGGATTAGGGACCCGCAGGCCACTTCTTCCGGGCCTAAAATTTTGATGGGAATACTATCCCCAGGAAAGTTGCCACAGAAGTTAGAATGTCCGGCTGAAACCCGATAAAATTGGCCGCGGCTAACCGAAGCCAGGCCAGAAGCGCATTGAGAACCGCTTGTCTCCTGATCTAGAGTTATCAGAGGAGACAGGTCTGTATAAGCCCTGTTCCATTGCCTGAGCATGCTTAGCTGTAGAAGTCTTAGATGGAACCAAGCAAAAGGGATGATATCCATTGTCGCCACCATCAGCCCAATTACCTCCATACATTGAGCCACCGAAGGCCGGAGAGTGAACCAAAGGGCACAACAGTTATGTAACAACTTAGATTTCCTAATCTCTGTCAGAATTTTTTTTTTCTTTTTTAACAGGGAATCTATTATGGTCCCTAGAAAGGTTTACCCTTGTACTTGGAAACAAGGAGCCTTTCTTCCAGATTTATCGTCCACTACACAGGAAGGATAATACCAGGTTAGTATGGGATCTGGCTTGTTGAAATGATGGCGCTTGAATTAGAATGTCGACCAGAGACTGCGCCATTCCAATGCCCTGCGGTCTAAGAACCGCCCAAAGAGATCCCAGCACCTTTGTAAATATTCTTTGAGCAGTGGCCAGGCCGAAAGGTAAGGCCATGAACTGAAAATGTTTGCTAAAATGCAAACCTTAGAAACTTGTAATTCAGTTGTTAACAGACTCCCAAACAGCAATCGCTGAAGAGGGAATAAACTCTGAACATAGGAAACAATGCCGTTTCTTTAATCCTGAAAACAATGTTTGAGTGCGATTGTTTCATCCTCATCATAAAAGATGAATTAACAATAAAACAGTTGAAATATATTTAATATAACAAGACGTCACTGTCTCCTTATTCGAAAAGAAACCCATTCTTGTGAGAGTTTGTATCATCCTACGGCACAAAGGACGATGGAACAAACAAAGCGGCCGCAATTATTGTAATAAAATTTAAAAAGAACTTTCTATTTCTGCCGTGCAGAAACATCCCAGTAATAACATAATTACTGCTGCAACAAGACATCGCTATGAATATAAAAAACAAGTCTTTGCAAGGAACCGCAGAGTCCTGCCTGTGGTTCATAAATTAAATTGGGCAATCACATGTAGAATATTGACACCATTGTTACTGTCTACTTTTTTATCTCAAAAGTAGCATTAGAGTATTGTGCTTTTGCTCCGTCCTAAGACACCAAGGAGAAAAGGACAAATCAACATCTGAAATTCGACAAAAGAATTCACACATTCAAACGACATTGTTCCTTTAAATCATAAAAAGAACTCCAGATATGTGTATGCCGATAACCCTCCAAGCACAATGGATGGATTAGCAAAATAACAATTAAAATTCTGTAATAAATTAACCCAAAGAAAAACGGTACTGTTTCTTTGAATCCCAAAGTAACACTTTAATATTTGTGTGCTGCCTCATCTCATAGTGTACAATGGATAAAGCAGACATTTCTTTATAAAATGTTAAGCTGCAATGATTTATTGTATAGTATACTAGTTGAGTATTCTGTGTACCCAGTGGAAGCTTGGAACGCAAACAAATGTGACCGTGCAACAACCGCAGCACCATAGCTTCCGATAACCGGAAGTGATATGAGAAGTGATATGGGAAGTGCGCAATACAGAGCGCACGTGTCTAAAACTAGAGTCCTCCGTTCCTTGCTAGTGTATAACTCTGCAAGCAGGAAGAAAATTCTCTATGGCCTTAGGAAAGCAAGAATCCTCTGCTCCCTACTACATTATGGTATAAGGAGGAAAAAGAGACCTCGGCGCCCTTTACTTTTGCGCCCCTTGATGAACTCCGCCCCTCGTGGGCGTATTGCCAGCTATCTCCCGGTTGCCGTTGTTATATATAAAGGCACCGGGAGCGACATGCACAAACAAAAACTGAGTAGCCTTCTGCTCTAAAAAAACAGTCTAGTCGGCCGTGACACACAGTCTAGTCGGTCATAACACACAGCGAATGAGACTACGAAAGTCCCGCCCCTCGTGAGCGAAAACAACCATCTCCCGGTCGCCATCACAGTTTACACAGACCGTTTCACTATGCCCCATGTAAAGGGAAGCCGGTAGCCATCAATGTCAAAATTAATGTCAAGACATGACTGTCACGTAGTGGGCCCATAGTCACACATGCTATTAATAAAATAAGTCGCCATGTGAGGAGTCCCCAACTGTGAATGAGATATAGTCCCCAGTCAAAATTAACGTCAATGGCAAAGACCTGACTGTCACGTAGTGGGCCCATAGTCACACATGCTATTAATAAAATAAGTCACCATGTGAGCCAACTGTGAGTGAGACATAGTCCTAGTCTGATAAAGCTGTCAGGGAAAAAGCTCTTGACCGACAGAGCCCCTGAGTCCCCTATTGTACAGAAGTGCAGAAAACTTTCCCTGTAGAGAAATAAAGCTGCACTTACCTCTTATGCTGTCCGACAGCAGGACAGCCTCAACAGGGTTCAGAGGTTTATTGGGTCCCTCCTGTAGTCCTGCAAAACGATGAAGCCTGAGTTAGATTCAGCTTAGGCCATCACAGAAAGGGTAGCATCAGTATGGGAGGCGCAGTGAGAATTATGTCCCACAAGTTCCCATTGCTTAAAAGCCACCAAATGCTTCTCTTTTTAACTGAAGAGACTGATTTGGTCTAGGCTACACCCCAGCACAAAGTAGCACTCAGTGACACCACTGAAAAAAATAATAAATACTTGATTGAAGAATCTTTACTAACACCTCACTTTGCCAGCTCCTATCTAACTAACACAGGCAAAGAGAATGACTGGGTTGGGAGGGAAGAGAGGAGCTATTTGTGCAGCTCTGCTGTGGAGCTCTTTGCCTCCTCCTGCTGACCAGGAGGCGATATCCCACAAGTAAGGATGAAATCCGTGGACTCATCGTATTTTGAAAAAGAAACACCTTCTGTTTGTTTATTAGAGCAGAATACTTAAATGGTTTCACCTACTGTGATTTTTTTTTAATCAAGGCTGCAGTTTCTGAGGTGCTGGTTGCTCTCCCACCTTCAAACAAGCGTAAAACATCAGTTCAGATTTTACCTTCTACAAGTTCTATGTGCCCTGAAACCAGGGATACTGTTATGTCTTCAGATGGTGAAGTTTCTTCTGGTGATAAGGAATCTTCAACTGATGTTTAACCTGGTATTTCCTCTTTTTTTAACCCTTTGAGTGCTAAGCACTTTCCCACCTGGGTGCTAAGCACATTTGAGGGTTTTTTAATTTTGTAAAATATTTTTTTTTTTTACTTTTTTTTGTTCTTTTCAGATCCCCAAGACTTATACCCTTGGAAAGGTTAGGCGATTACCTTTCCAACGTCTAGAGGGAAATCTAAAGCTTCTAATCACTTTTGTTCCTTTCCTCAGAATAAGGAACAAAAGGTTGACTTCTCTCCCCAGAAGCAAGGCTCCTCTGATTCAGTCAGCTTACTGTTAACTGGAATAAGTTAAAGTAGGGTAAGAAATCTAGACCTACTACCAAGACTGCATGAAGGTGCAGCCCCTGATCCAGATGGTCTGGTAGGGGGCAGATTAAGCCTCTTACAGGAGACTTGGTTTTAGTCTGTTCCTGATCAATGGGTTCTAAATATTGTTTCTCAGGGATATGAAATAGAATTCACAACAAGGCCTCCCAGAGGAAGTTTCTTTTCTGTCCAATGTTCCAAGGAATCCTGTAAAAGCTCAAGCTTTTTTCCAGTCTGTCTCAGATCTTAAAGCTACGGGTGTGATTGTTCCAGTTCCTTTGTTTGGGGAGCTGTTTGTGGTTCTCTGAGAGCACAGGGAGTTTGGGATCCTCGAGAGGCAAGGGTGCAATTTTCATGGCGCTTCAAGCTGTTGAAAATAGAGTCTCATCTTCGTTTCCAGACAGACAAAGCCACAGCAGTAGCTTATGTCAACTATCAGGGGGGAACTCACACTTCCCTAGCAATGATGGAGGTGTTTCAAATTCTCTCTTGGGCAGAGGCCAGTTCCTGTCTAGTCTATGTGATTTATATTCAAGGGGTGGCAGACTTTCACAGTGTACCGGAGTTCTACCTAGTTCAGTAAATCTGCTGCCCCCACTCCTTTTAATGCCCTACCTGCTCTGTGGTGGACATCATCAGTTCAAAAAATCTTAGGGAACTGTTGGTCACTTTGTCCAAGGGACTCTAGTAACATGATTGTCCTCCTCCTTTTATGGAGATATTTTTTAGGGTTTGTGTCCTGGAGGCCTACCTAGTTCAGTAAGTCTACTGCCTGCTGCTGCTTCTCCTGCTTCTGCCTTTGCTGTTCTGTGGTGGTACTTTTGAGGTTTGTGTACCGGAGGCATACCTAGTTCAGTAAGTCTTCTGTTGCTGCATCTCCTGCCCTTCATTTTCTGTTGTGTTCACCATCAGTTTTCTGTTGTCTATTGGAGGCCTACCTAGTTCATTAAGTCCGCTACCTGCCGCCGCTGCCTCTCCTGCTCCTTTGTGATAATCATCATTTCTAAAAGTCTTAGGGGACTGTTGGCTTCTGAGTCCAACACGTTTCTCTTCCCTTGGAAGTCTTTTAGTGATGTCACCCAGAAATTGAGCCAAAACACTGCCAGTGTGGGTCAAGACATACCCATGTTCAGTCACCTATTGAGCAAAATGGATGCCTTCCTGGAACATTGTGAAGTGATTGTCTCATATTGGAGGTGTATTTTTGAGATTTGTTTATGTACTGTAATCAGAGGCCTACCTAGTTCAGTAACTTTGCTGAGTGCTGCTTCCGCATCTTCTGCCCTTGCTGCTTTGTGTTGATCATCATCCATTAAGGTAATAGATGATGTAGAAGACTGCGTCTGGTTACTGCATATAAGCTACACTATAAAAGATCCCCTAATTGGACTTTGGGTGAAAGATTCTAGAAACTAAAGTAATAGAAGCGCCAAACAGACTAATATATGCAAACAGGAAATAAACAATAATCACAATGGCTAAGATACTAATGATCTAATAAACTTATCATGTGGATAAAATGTTAAAACCCAATAAAGCATATAAAACATATTTATTAGAACCAAATCATCAGAAGCGTGTTCAAAGCCAAGACCAGAATCAGCTGGTGGTGGTACTAATATAAGTACTGTGTACAATAGTACAGGACTAAAGGTGTCCTCAAGAGAAATAAATATAGATTATATTTATAGATGAAAAAAAAAATATATATAAAAAAGTTCAGGAAAAAAAAATAAAATATATTTATATATACCCTTAAAAATATACTAGGGCACCTAGGTGATTTACACGTGAATACACGAAAATAATAATAAAAATTGAAATAGTCAATAAATAGTTATCCTGATGGTATAATCCTAGTGTCCAAAGGTTGGTGGGCAGAAAATGAGAAAGTTCCCTTTAAACCTTAATCCTGGAAATCCCTAAAGAGTCCTGAATAAGTGTAATAGGTGTGTGATCAAAAAGAGTTGATGATGATGATCAACAAAGATTACCTAAAGAGAAAAAAGTGTACACTGTGTACAAGTGACTTTGGGAACATGTTTATCCTCCTCTTCCCTTGGTGGTGTAATTTTGGGGTTTGTATACCAGAGGCCTACCTAGTTCAGTAATTCTGCTGCCTGTTGCTGCCGCCTTTCCTGTTCATTCCATTCTCTGAGTTGAGTCTCCAAGTTTAACTATTAATGATAAACTTGGATGGAACAGGTGTTTGAGAAAGTGATGAATGTGTGTACTTTAATATGAGGGAGTTGAAAAAGAATGAGAGAGTTGAAAATAAAAATAGATGGCAAGCAAATGTTGTACTGGTGGGATTTGAAAGGTTAGAAGGGTAGACAATAGGGTGGTGAAAAAAATAGTGATTCATTGATATTACTGTAATTATAACCTGCTTTTAATTTCAATTTATTCTTTGAATTTATTTTGTAAAAAATGTTTTAGTTCCTCTATGTTCTCATGTCAAATTTAGCACTGAATCTTTCAATTGTTGGCAGTTCATAGCAGTGTATTTTGTTGTTAAAAAATTAATGTTTTCTGGGCTTCCCATTGGCAATTAATGCAATTGAACACATTTTGTTTTGAATTTCGAATCTGAATATTCAAACTAAATTAAGCCATGAACGAAATTCTGACCACCCGAATTGGCAGAGAAATTTGAACTAAATAGTTCGAACAAATTTAGTTTTTTTTGCCCATACAACAACAACAATAATACGATATTAGTGGAGTCCATTTAAATAAACTCCTAAAGCAAAATTCAGAAAAGCAGATGCCTGAACAACAAGTTTAATCATTTTCAACTGAAATCATGAGGATATAATATATTATGAGTTACAGCAATTTTTCTATTGTAATTTTATTTATCTTAAGCAAAATGAATCCATTCACTGCTGAGCCATTTTCAAACCATTGTGCTAGAGCTGGTTTTAGATGTTTAGCCCTAATTGCGTTTACACATAAAATGCAACTTTTTCTCAGTGAGGTATCGACACAAATTATACCTTAGAATTAGTTTTAGGTGTTAAAACCTTTTAGATCCAGTAGGATTTCATTTACTGTCCCCTTTATATATATATATATATATATATATATACATACACACTGTGCAGCCACTTTATTAGGTACAGCCCTGCTATCCACACAAAAGGTTTGTTCCACTACGTTGCATGTCACGTGGCCACAGTTTTGGTATAAATAAAGCAGAACAATCTTCCTACTATCAGTTAAGCTTACAAACCACAGCTAGAATGGGGAAGAGCAATGATCTAATGGACTTTGAACGTAGCGTGATAGTTGGTGCAAGACATGCTGGACAAAGCGTATCTGAAAGGCAGTACCCCTGAACTTTTTATTTATCACAGTTTCAAGGGTGTATCATGAATGGTGCAGTTAACAAAAACATCCTGTCATCGGTAGTCCTGTGGAAGAAAAATGCTCATTCATGAGAGAGGTCAGAGGAGGATGGCTAAATTTGTTCAAGCAGACAGGCCACAATTTTGTGAATCACATCAAAATTCATATTCATATTGTCACGTATGGGCTACAACAGCCGACGACCACAGCGGGTGCTGTTGTTATCATAGAAGAACAAGAGAGCACGTCTTCTGTGGGCACAACAACACCAGCACTGGACCATCGAAGACTGGAAAAAGGTTGCTTGGTCTGACGATTTGACGTTCCTAGTGCTTGAAAACAGCATGAATCCATGGACCCTTCATGTGTGCGGAAAACTGTGCAAGGTGGCAGGGGCAGAGTTATTGTGTGGGGAATGTTTTCCTGGCATACGTTGGGTCCATTGATACCCCTAGATTCTCGTCTGAATGCCACAGCATAGGTAAACATTGTTGTTGGCCAAGTGCATTCATTCATGTTGAAAGTTTATCCTCAGACAGATGGTTACTTCCAGCAGAATAATGTGCCGGTGCACAAAGCCTGCATCCCTATGGGATGGTTACTGAAACATGACAATGACTTTTCTTTGCTGCAGTGGCCTGCTTTGTCCCCGGATCTCAATCCCATTGACCATCTTTGGGATGAACTAAAAAGGGCTAGTCAATGCAGGCCTACACCTCCGTCAAATCTCCAGGAGTTGTGTGACAAACTCATGTCTGCATGGTACACAATACCTCCACAACATTTTCAGCATCTTGTTGAATCCATGCCTAGACTTATTATGGCTGTTTTGAAGGCTAAAGGAGGCTCATCATGCTACTAGGTAGCTGTACCTAATAAAATGGCTGCACAGTTTATATATTGCATTGACAGGTGGTGCAGCCTGTTAGAGGCCATACTTCTCACCCACATCCCTATTTTACTAAGACTGCACCTCACCTTGCCAGACATAAACAGTACATTTCAAACATTCTTTTTACTCATTCTCTTTGATGCAGCTGGTAAAGTACAGAAGCTGGAGCATACTCTGCTTTTTTCAACATTATTTGATTGGTTTTGCCACCCACCAGTACAAAATAGAAAAAATAAACCCTTTATGAGTAAGGCAAGTGCAAAAGCACCCACAGCGATCTAAAAGTAACTTTTATTATGCTATTTCAACTGTCAACTTTAGATACACAGAAAAGTGTGTTAACCCTTTGCGGTAGATTTATGCAACTCTATAAAGTGTGGTTTCCCAAAACCCACACTGAAAAAATATTAAGTATACACAATTAGAGTGCGCTAAAACAGCTCTACCTATAACGTAATAGCACTATATAGAATATAAATATAAATAAAAATATGCTATAAAATGTGTTATATTTCAAACAATACAAAATATAAAATATTAACAAATTTAATAAATCTATAATTAAATTTTATTATTTATTACATAAAATTGAACAGTTGTATATAAGGTGCACCTTATTCAATATATATTACAATCAAATATTTAAAATCACTAAGAAATCTCAATTGACCAAAGATATCTCCCCAATACTTCTTACTCAGTATTTGATAAAATGGCTTTGTTGCAAAAAGATATATGCTGGCTTTGTTGCAAATATTTATACTGAGAAGTGTAACAAAATCCGTTGTCAACAAAAATGTCCTCTGATACAATATATCATTTAGACCGTTAGAAGACTTTCCAATAAAAACAATGAAAAAGCAGTTTATTTTTGGGGTACCCCTTATTGGAGACAATTACTATTCAGAGTCAATTGTTAGGTGGCGGTGTATCCTCTATTTGCATAGATATATATAAGCAGTTTTTGTTTTTTAAATCCCAAGTTGGAAGTTTTAACAGCACTCACCAGAATCCGAAAGGCTTGAAATAGTGTTACCTTTCCCCGGATCAGCTTTTTCTTTGCGGCGTCTGTCTGGCGTTTCAAGGTGAACCGTTACTTTAGTCCTCACGTGACCTTTTTGCCGCACCAATAGCCTTACCAGGTTGCCGGTGTAAGTGGTTTAAAAAAACTTCCTTATCTTTCCATATATATCTTATTCGTAGTAAGTCTACAATCAACTACAAATGCTACCAGGAGCACAAGTAATTTGTTAGCACAATGTCCGCTTATTCTTATTGTGGAATTCCGCTCCCCACAGAGAATGCAGTACACAGGAGTAAGCAGGAGAAAGTTCCGTTACCGAAGCTGGCCAGCCCAACGGATTTTGTCCAATACCCATAATATTGGACAAAATCCGTTGGGCTGGCCAGCTTCGGTAACGGAACTTTCTCCTGCTTACTCCTGTGTACTGCATTCTCTGTGGGGAGCGGAATTCCACAATAAGAATAAGCGGACATTGTGCTAACAAATTACTTGTGCTCCTGGTAGCATTTGTAGTTGATTGTAGACTTACTACGAATAAGATATATATGGAAAGATAAGGAAGTTTTTTTAAACCACTTACACCGGCAACCTGGTAAGGCTATTGGTGCGGCAAAAAGGTCACGTGAGGACTAAAGTAACGGTTCACCTTGAAACGCCAGACAGACGCCGCAAAGAAAAAGCTGATCCGGGGAAAGGTAACACTATTTCAAGCCTTTCGGATTCTGGTGAGTGCTGTTAAAACTTCCAACTTGGGATTTAAAAAACAAAAACTGCTTATATATATCTATGCAAATAGAGGATACACCGCCACCTAACAATTGACTCTGAATAGTAATTGTCTCCAATAAGGGGTACCCCAAAAATAACAAACTGCTTTTTCATTGTTTTTATTGGAAAGTCTTCTAACGGTCTAAATGATATATTGTATCAGAGGACATTTTTGTTGACAACGGATTTTGTTACACTTCTCAGTATAAATATTTGCAACAAAGCCAGCGTATATATTTTTGCAACAAAGCCATTTTATCAAATACTGAGTAAGAAGTATTGGGGAGATATCTTTGGTCAATTGAGATTTCTTAGTGATTTTAAATATTTGATTGTAATATATATTGAATAAGGTGCACCTTATATACAACTGTTCAATTTTATGTAATAAATAATAAAATTTAATTATAGATTTATTAAATTTGTTAATATTTTATATTTTGTATTGTTTGAAATATAACACATTTTATAGCATATTTTTATTTATATTTATATTCTATATAGTGCTATTACTTTATAGGTAGAGCTGTTTTAGCGCACTCTAATTGTGTATACTTAACTTTAGATACACATAGCATAAGCAGTCCAATATAGCAAATACGTTTCAGAAAAAATAGAGTTTAGCGTTCATTAAATGGTTTTGTAAGAATTTATAAAACACCAGAGTATCCAACTGACCAGATATTTTGAGCATACTGCCAGAATGTTAATATATCTCTATTGCATACAGTGCCCTCCGCTAATATTGGTACCCTTGGTAAATATGAGCAACGTATCATGTCAGCAATTCAAAAATTGAGTTAACCAGGTGGTACAAGCACCTTAGGCTCTCTGAGCAAGTGCTGTGTTTAAAATGCTGGTGAATGGTGCATACAATTGATGTCGGGTAATGTTTGAGAGCTATGGTTTTGAGTGCACAATAGCAAGCTATAGCAACCTGGTTTCCAAATGTACTAAATGCAAAAGCAGCCTTTTTGGGCTCTAGACTCTTCGTGCGACTCTGTCGTACTTTAGCTCCTTTTGGAGTGTTGAACTCCTGCAAGGACTTTTCTCTTCCTTTTGGGTTGGGATTTCCGAGTGAGTCTGTTCCCGTTCTCCGGGTTAGTCCGGTTATGTTC
This sequence comes from Bombina bombina, assembly GCF_027579735.1. Lineage (NCBI taxonomy): Eukaryota > Metazoa > Chordata > Amphibia > Anura > Bombinatoridae > Bombina > Bombina bombina. The sequence continues at coordinate 1,016,508,986 of NC_069502.1, forward strand.
CCTGTGATGTTCCCTGGAACAATCTGGGGCACAGGCCTTTAGTTTTTGTTGTGGATCTTCTTGATGTCCGGAAGACTTACGATCCTGTAGCTGGTTCGGTACAATACAGTTTTTCCAGGGAACATAGGCTATGACCTTAGGTCTAGACAGTTGAGCTGTTAGCAGCTTGGCCAGGATTTCTGTGCCTTTTGACTGAGGTGTTCTCCCCTTTTTGGGGACGTCTGGATGATTTAATTGGATTTGTTTCCTCAGCCTATGGCTTCATGTCTTATGAGCTTGTGCGCAGTTCTTTTCTGTACTCTCCCCTTGGGGGGGGGTAGTTTGTTCTCCTTATGGGGTGGGGTTTCCTCTCTCTGGAGGTTGGTTGTCCTGTCCTGTGTGCAGGTTGTTGGAACAAGTATTTTTTATCCTTTAAAAAAGAGCAATCCGCTCTCTGGGGTTCTGTTTCATCTGGGGAGATGATGTCTCCATGTTTGAGACTGTTATGGAGTGTCGTGCTGGGTCTTCTGAGGGCTCTATGACGTCTGGATGATTTAATTGGATTTGTTTCCTCAGCCTATGGCTTCATGTCTTATGAGCTTGTGCGCTGTTCTTTTCCGTACTCTCTCCTTCAGGGGGTAGTTTGTCCTCCTTATGTGGGTGGGGTTTCCTTTCTCTGGAGGATGGTTGTCCTGTCCTGTGTGCAGGTTGTTGGAACGAGTGGTTTTTATCCTTTAGAGTAGAGTAATTTGCTCTCTGGGGTTCTGTTTCATCTGGGGAGATAATGTATCCATGTTTGAGACTGTTATGGAGTGTCGTGCTGGGTCTTCTGAGGGCTCTATTGCATTTCCTCTGTTCCTCTCCTATGGGTTCTCTTTGGAGTTCCCATTGTTCGAACTCTTGGGTTGGCCCCTGGGCTCCGTTCGGGTGGCTGAGTCCATCCTTTTCCGTCCTCTTTCTGGGGACTGGTGTTTGGGGTCTTTTCTGTTCCCCTGTCTTTCAGACTTGACAGCCAGCTGTAGTGGCACGTGGGTTACTTGTTGCCTGGCAAGCGGAAGGTTGCGGTTTGAAATCAGTTGCCGCTGTTTGCACCTTGTCTGTGTGTTGGCGAACTTTTGCCAAGCCTCTATTGTTTGCCTTTGGGTCCTTTGTGGTGAGCCTTTTTGAGGTTGTTTGCTTTCTCCATGTTCAAGATATGTGAGTAGGACTGTCGGCTTTTTGGTTAAGCCTGTGCTAGGTCCACTGCTTAGTGGATGTTTTGCAGTCTTTTGGTTGCCCTATCTTCTGCTGCTCTTAGTCATCCTGGTATGACTGTAACGTGTGATGTTGACCCAGAGGTTTGCCTTCTGGGTTTGCTGCACGTATATCGGTTTCTGAAGACTTCAATATTTTTAATTTCCTTGCGTCTTGAGGACTCTGTCTTCAGTTGTCTTTTAGGGTGTGTTTGCACTATCTTTAGGAGAAGTTCTCTGTGTCGGATTCCCGGTTTTAACCTTGAGGTTTCTGTACATTCTGGAGGCGTGCTGGCTCACTTGTGTTTCTCTTTGCGGAGTCTAGCAAGGCGTGTGGACTATTTGCGGGTCAGTGTCCTGCGGGCCTTCTCTTTTTGCAATTTCCCGGCTTCGGGCGAAGCAGGTTTTTTGTTTGGTAAGGGTTTTTTCAGGCCTGGTGCCCTCAGAATTAGCCGCCTTTTGTACCCTCCCGTTTGAGCATTCAGTGTCCTCTATAGCTTGGGTATTGTTTTCCCAAAAGTAATGAATGCAACTGTGGACTTTTACCATTTATGAGGAAAAACTTAAATTATGCGTGTTTTTTCTGGGGCGTCTGTTATTTTTCTTCTGGCACCTTTTCACCCTGATATTTCTTCTACTGTTCCTTGTTCCTCGGCAGAACGACTGGGGGATGAAGAAAGTAGGAGGAGTATTTGAACCTAGTTTAATTGTTAGTTTAAACTTATTTTTTTTTTTAATTTGACAGGTAAGTTTTAATTTAAGATAGAGAAATTGTAATTTTAATATAAAGTTAGGGGGCGTTAGGTTTAGGGGTTACTAGTTTAAATTAGTTTATTGCGACGTGGGGGCTTTCGGTTTAGGGATTTATAGTTTAATTTAGTATATTTCATTTTGGGGGACTTCCGGTTTAGGGGTTAATAGGTTTATTGTAGGGTGGGCGATGTTGGGGTGCGGGGGAATAGGGGTTAATAACTTTAGTATAGTGGCGGCGATGTTGGAGTGCGGGGGAATAGGGTTTAATAAATTTTATTAGTGGCGGCGATGTTGGGAGCGGCAGATTAGGGGTTAATAAGTTTAATATAGTGTTTGCAATCCGGGGAGCCTCGGTTTAGGTGTTAATAGGTAGTTTATGGGTGTTTAGTGCACTTTGTAACACTTTAGTTATGAGTTTTATGTAACAGTTTTGTAGCGTAAAACTCATAACTACTGCTCTCAGATTGGGAAACTGATCTTGTCGGTATAGGGTGGAACACAATCTTTTTAGCCTTTTTACCGACAAGACTCGTAATGGCTGCAGTGCTGTTTTAACGCTGACATGACCATTTTTTCAGCGTTAAAACCCGAATGCAAAACTTGTAATCTAGGTGATAGAGAATTGAGGGCAATCTACAGAGGTGGATTTAAAAAAATATTTCAAATAAGTTTTCATTCGAAATATACTGCATGTGAATATTCTTAAACTATGCACATGGATCCAATTATAAAGTCTATTTTAGATCTGCTAACTCCTTTTTACCAGCACTCAGTTTAAAGTAACAGCTACTTATTACTTCAAAAAGCTTGCCTTAGGCTGTCTTCTATTAAAAATATAATTTTTAGGGACTGCATATGCAAACTGACCTGTTTTTTAACATGTGATCACTGTTCCTGTGATCAGTCACACAAATGTGTTTCAACACTCATCAATAATATGCAAATATATTCTTTATTATTTCTGAAGATGTTTCATGCTGTAGGCCCTTAATCAAGCGTAACAAATTATATAACGGTACATGTGTTTAAAGGAAAACATTAGTTCCAAACCATCTCTTTGACAAACAATAACCTTCAGTGCCATAAAGCCTTCGCCAATTGCACCTCCAGTAATTACAAACATATATACACAGGGTACAGTAGTGAAACAATTATAGTTTGCTGGACCATTCAATTTTAAATGCTGTTTGTTTTTTAGGAGCTTTTAACTTAAATTGCTTTTGTAGACATCCTCAGTGACTGGAAATGCTGAAAAAATTATATAAATTGATTGAGTATATAAATATATATATATAGTTAAAGCTCCAGACCGGCACATGTTTGACAGACAAAAAAATCTTGTAGTATATTTATTTAAGTGGAAGTCAGAATATACAAAAGGTATTTAAACATACACAGTCATGCGTATTCACAAACATGCAACAACAACAAAAAAGTGTGCGCACATGCACAAAGGTGCCCTTTTGCAAACAAATGCACACAAAAATTGTGCATGTACACTCACATTTAACCACATATGCAAACACACACCTATATTTATATTTTTACAATAAAAACTTGGGAAATTCAATTGCAAAAAAAAAAAAAGATTTAATTTCCCTGTAAAGGGCTAGATTACGAGTGAAGTGCAATGGCTCTCTAGACGGAGGCTTTTTGCTCACACCCGGTAGCGCACGTATTACATGTTGAATACAAAACTTTTTCATACAAGCGCTAACCTGCCGCTAGCAAAAAGACGAACTTGGAATATTGCGACCGTGTTAACATATACCCCCATAGACTTCAAACGAGCGTAACAAGCGGGGGGAAAATGTTTAACCAAAGCGTGCTAAGCCGACATGAAATATGAATATTTCACATTCAAATGTCCTTCACATAGAATAATATGTTCTATTTATTCTTGAATGGATATTTTTAAATATATATATACAGTGGGGAAAAAAAGTATTTAGTCAGCCACCAATTGTGCAAGTTCTCCCACTTAAGAAGTTGAGAGAGGCCTGTAATTTTCATCATAGGTATACCTCAACTATGAGAGACAAAATGTGGAAACAAATCCAGACAATCACATTGTCTGATTTGGAAAGAATTTATTTGCAAATTATGGTGGAAAATAAGTATATGGTTATCTACAAACAAGCAAGATTTCTGGCTCTCACAGACCTGTATCTTCTTCTTTAAGAAGCTCCTCTGTCCTCCACTCATTACCTGTATTAATGGCACCTGTTTGAACTTGTTATCAGTATAAAAGACACCTGTCCACAACCTCAAACAGTCACACTCCAAACTCCACTATGGTGAAGACTAAAGAGCTGTCGAAGGACACCAGAAACAAAATTGTAAACCTGCACCAGGCTGGGAAGACTGAATCTGCAATAGGCAAGCAGCTTGGTGTGAAGAAATCAACTGTGGGAGCAATAATTAGAAAATTAAAGACATACAAGACCACTGATAATCTCCCTCAATCTGGGGCTCCACGCAAGATCTCACCCAGTGGGGTCAAAATGATCACAAGAACGGTGAGCAAACATCCCAGAACCACACGAGGGACCTAGTGAATGACCTGCAGAGAGCTGGGACCAACGTAACAAAGGCTACCATCAGTAACACACTACGCTGCCAGGGACTCAGATCCTGCAGTGCCAGATGTGTCCCCCTGCTTAAGCCAGTACATGTCCGGGCCCATCTGAAGTATTCTAGAGAGCATTTGGATGATCCAGAAGCGGATTGGGAGAATGTCATATGGTCAGATGAAACCAAAGTAGAACTGTTTGGTAGAAACACAACTTGTCATGTTTGGAGGACAGAGAACACCATAACTACTGTGAAGCATGGGGGTGGCAACATCATGCTTTGGGGCTGTTTCTCTGCAAAGGGAACAGGACGACTGATCCATGTACATGAAAGAATGAATGGGGCCATGTATCGTGAGATTTTGAGTGCAAACCTCCTTACATCAACAAGGGCATTGAAGATGAAACGTGGCTGGGTCTTTCAGCATGACAATGATCCCAAACACACCGCCCGGGCAACGAAGGAGTGGCTTCGTAAGAAGTATTTCAAGGTCCTGGAGTGGCCTAGCCAGTCTCCAGATCTCAACCCCATAGAAAACCTTTGGAGGGAGTTGAAAGTCTGTGTTGCCCAGCGACAGCCCCAAAACATCACTGCTCTAGAGGAGACCTGCATGCAGGAATGGGCCAACATACCAGCAACAGTGTGTGACAACCTTGTGAAGACTTACAGAAAACGTTTGACCTCTGTCATTGCCAACAAAGGATATATAACAAAGTATTGAGATGAACTTTTGATATTGACCAAATACTTATTTTCCACCATAATTTTTGAAATAAATCCTTTCCAAATCAGACAATGTGATTGTCTGGATTTGTTTCCACATTTTGTCTCTCATAGTTGAGGTATACCTATGATGAAAATTACAGGCCCCTCTCATCTTCTTAAGTGGGAGAACTTGCACAATTGGTGGCTGACTAAATACTTTTTTTTCCCCACTGTATGATGGCTTTGAAACACCTGAGGCTTTTTATCTTTAAAGGGACACTGAGCCCAGATTTTTCCTTTCATGATTCTGAAAGAGCATGCAATTTTAAGCAACTTTCTAGATTACTCCTATTATCAAATTTTCTTCATTCTCTTGGTATCTTTATTTGAAAAGCAAGAATGTAAGTTTAGATGCCGGCCCATTTTTGGCGAATAACCTGGGTTGTCCTTGCTGATTGGACAGCACCAATAAACAAGTGCTGTTTATGGTTCTGAACAAAAAATTAGCTGCCTCCTTAGCTTAGATGCCTTCTTTTTCAAATAAAGATAGCAAGAGAATGAAGAAAATTTGATAATAGGAGTAAATTAGAAATGTGCTTAAAATTGCATACTCTTTCTGAATTACAAAAGAAAAAAATTGGGTTCAGTGTCCCTTTAAGCCCTTATAACTTTTTAGCTCATGTTTTTTTAATATATTTTTTATTAGATAGTGTTTTTTATGAGTGCAACTGTACTTTTAAATGTATTTTTGATGGGGGCGAAGTTTAGAGCCGCATGGAGTCGGGTGTGCAATGCAAGAGCTCCACATCACAACGGGCTAAAAAAGTGTTTTTGAGCAATCTGATCAAAGCGGTTTGCAGTGGAAAAGAAGCCGGAAGGTCCAAGGCTATGATATAGAAGCCACATATGTTGTGAAGTACAACACAAAGGACCGGAGGAATACCAAAGCGGTAAGAGATCAGTAACTGCCGGTCGCCATATTTTTGATGTTACGCAGCTACATTCCCGGCAAACGACCCACCGCTATTAAAATGGTAGAAATCTGGGGGCTGGAAGAAGGCAAGCAGATCCTTAGCAGATGGATATTGCTTGCTATTATGAGCCTAATCCAATGCTGAGAGGGGGGATAACAACAAAATGTGCTAACAGTTAGTCAGCTATCAAATATTAAAAGACTAAGGCAACAACTTTGGTAAATTACCGATTGACCACGGTGTTATTACTGGCGCTTCCTCTAGAGTTCTCAAATTCACCCGGCAAGTTCATGGTTAATAAGGGCCTATGTGTTAGGTAGATAACCAAACCAAATATAATATAGATAAGTGACTTCAGGAAGAACATTATATTGCTGCAGACAGATGCTGAGCCTCTCTATAAAGAGTTTAAAGAAGATCTAGATATATAATACATCCTAAATATTACCCTCTATCAAACAAATAGAAGATGTCGGCTAGGAAGCAAAATAAACCACCAATGGCAACTAAAACGCCGGCAGCTAACTTATTCTTTAAACCTACAAAAGGGGACAACATATTAGCAAGCTCAAGACCAATTGCTGGAAGAAGATCTAGAATCGGATACAGATTCCCAATCCGCTAGCGCTGACATGATACCAGCAACTAAAGCAGATCTTAAACTTCTTGTCTCTAAGCAGGACAATACTGTGAATTTTGAAAATATGTGGGAGAAATTTGACACCTTACATAACACTGTAACTAGCAGCTTAACTGATATTAAACAGGATAGTGTAGATATTGAGTTGCATCTTTGGAATAAACTGAGACAACTACAGCAGAAGACATTTTAACTCTAAATAACCAAGTCTCCACACAAAAGCAGACAATAGCTGAAATCCAGGACAAAATGGAAGACCTGGAAAATAGAACCAAAAGGTGTAATCTGAGACTGAAAGGAGTACCGGAATCAATCACAAATGCAGAACTGTATGAATATCTACAGCAAATGTTCCAAGCAATAACAGGGAAAACGGGAGAGGATGTATTCCTTCTAGAACGAGCACCTCGGGCATTACAAGCTAAACCGAAAGGGGAAGCCCCCCGAGAGTTGTGGTTGTCAAGCTTCTACGTTACCCAGAAAAAGAAGCAATCCTCTCTGCAGCAATAAAAAACCTGACTTTTACATTTTAGGGGTTGGTGGTACAGATCTATCAAGACCTATGTGTAAGCCTGTTACTAGAAGGATTTACCATAAAATATGGCATGGATATCTTTATTGGTGTGAGACCTCTTCTTCTTCCAGGAACCAGCCGGCGCGAAGTGGAGGAGTTGATGCCCGCGGAGCTGAAGACCGTCCACTCTGGAATTGAAGACAGGCCACGCTGGAACTGAAGACCGCGGAGCTATGGAGCGTGGAGGATCCTCTTCATACGATCTCCGCCGCACACTGAATAGGAATTCAAGGTACGCAATTAAAAATGGCGTCCCTTGAATTCCTATTGGCTGATTTGAGCCTTCAAATTCAAATCAGCCAATCGGAAGAGAGCTACTTTAATTCTATTGGCTGATTTGAATAGCCAATAGAATAAGAGCTACTGTAATTCTATTGGCTATTCTAATCAGCCCTTTTAAGGGCTGGTAATAGAGCTGATTACTTTTGTAATTTAGTTTAGGGTAGGGAAATGTTATTATTTTGGGGGGCTTTTTTATTTTATTAGGGGGCTTAGATTAGGTGTAATTAGCTTAAAATTCTTGTAATCTTTTTTTATTTTTTGTAATTTAGTGTTTGTTTTTTGTAATATAGTTTAGTGTATTTAATTGTATTTTAGTTTAGATAATTTTAGTTTATTTAATTAATTTATTGATAGTGTAGTGTTAGGTGTAATGGTAACTTAGGTTAGGATTTATTTTACAGGTAATTTGGTAATTATTTTAACTAGGTAGCTAGCTATTAAATAGTTATTAACTATTTAATAGCTATTGTACCTAGTTAAAATAAATACAAAGTTACCTGTAAAATAAATATAAACCCTAAAATAGTTACAATGTAATTATTCATTATATTGTAGCTATCTTAGGGTTTATTTTATAGGTAAGTATTTAGTTTTAAATAGGAATAATTTAGTTAATATTAATATTATTTAGATTTATTTCAATAATAATTAAGTTAGGGGGTGTTAGGGTTAGACTTAGGTTTAGGGGTTAATATATTTAAAATAGGTGGCGGCGGTGTAGGGGGCTCAGATTAGGGGTTAATAAATTTAATATAGGTGGCGGCGGTGTAAGGGGGTCAGATTAGGGGGTAATACATATAATATAGGTGGCGGCGGGGTCCGGGAGCGGCGGTTTAGAGGTTAAACACCTGATGTATTGCGGTGGGGGATTGCTGCTGACAGGTAGATAGACATTGCGCATGCGTTAGGTGTTAGGTTTTATTTTGCAGGTAGTTTAGGGGTTACGGGGCTCCAATACTCGGCATAAGGCTTACTACGCCTGCATTTTGTAGCAAAGTGAAAATGGAGTAAGATTTCTCCATTTTCGCCACGTAAGTCCTTACGCTGTATATTGGATACCAAACTGCGCGGGTTTGGTATATCACTCTATGGGCCAAAAAACTACGGCCAAAGGGTGAAATATAACTTCTTGGTTACGCCGTATATATGTGATACCAAACCTGCGCAATATTTGGCGTCACCAGCTTTTGCGGGCGACGCTGCATATTGGATTAAGCCCCTGTAAGGCTGCGACTTGGTCTTGTTTGCACACGTTTTCTAAATTCTATAAATTCAATAATTTTGCCTTGGCTGAGGCTTCTTTTGGGAGAATGGTTCTTCAAGCAGTGGTGCCTTCTGTTTAGGTTACCTGTCTTGTCCTCTAGCTTGGGTATTGATTCCCAACAGTATTTGATGATCCCGTGGACTCACCGTGTCATAAGAAAGAAAACAAAATGTATGCTTACCTAATAAATTAATTTATTTCTTGGCACGGTGAGTCCACAGCCCTCCCTTTTTTTCTGACAGTTTTTTTTAATAATAAACCTCAAGCACCTCTGCACCTTGTGTTACTTCCTTTTTCTCCTTTTCCTTCGGTCGAATGACTGGGGTTTGTGGGAAGGGCAGTGATACTTAACAGCTTTGCTGTGGTGCTCTTTGCCTCCTCTTGCTGGTCAGGAGTGATATTCCTAACAGTAATTGATGATCCCGTGGACTTACCGTTTTAAGAAATAAATAAACTTATCTGGTAAGCATAAATTTCCATCTTTATGGGAGGAGAGTCCACGGCTTCATTCATTACTTGGGAATTAAGAACCTGGCCATTTTATTTCTACATATATGATAACGTAAGAAGACAGGGTCACAGTGTGTCTCCTTTATCTGTATCGAATCAAGGGTAATACCCTCAGAAAGGGGATTATTGAACAGGGTTTTTTTTATGCATAATATTGTTTATTGTGTTTTTATGCTGCGTCATGTGTGAGATGAGGCTCTGTCAGTGTGTGAACAGTCAGTTTCTTAGCGAGAGATTGATGCAGACCTTTTTGGCGCGTTTTCTCTCTTGTGCAGGGGCGGTCCTGCATGGCACTCCATGTGACCGGGTGTGTTATCTTTAACTTCCTCTTTCTTGACCGGCGGTTGGAAGAGACAAAGCTGTTTCTTTGTGGTCCGGGACATATGAGGTGGTGAGTGCCCCGGCCATTGGGATATAAAGGTGTCATTTAAATTATATCTAGTCCGCATTAAAGGCGTAAGCTATGGAGGACTCTGATATGGTATTGGGTACTCCCTCTTTAGCTGAACCTATTAACTGTGTCTATTGTGAGGAGGTTCCGGTTGATCCGCCTGCTCAACTCTGTTCCACATGCTTCGATAAAATTGCAATATCTATAAAGAAAAATATATTTAGTACAACTGAGCCGTCCGCCTCTGAGGGTTCTTCGTCCCGAGAGGTGCGTTCCCTACACTCATCTCTGATTGCACATGCAGCTCCCCGGGGCACTACTTATCATCCCGCGGGAGGGGCACTTTGGCCGCCAGATTTCTATGATCAGTTACAAACGGCGGTTTCTGTGGCTTTCAATGCCTTACCACGTCCTGCTAAGCGCAAGCGAAAGGTTAAACATAGCTATCCGTCCCAGGGGTCATCTACTCCGCTGAATGTCTCTGACAATTATCAGCTGATGAGGACGTCTCTGACTCTTCAGAGGTTGTTCTTTCTGGGTCTGAATTGGCTCCAGATTTTAAATTTAAGATTAAGCATTTGCGCTTTCTGCTGAAAGAGCTGCTTGCTACGCTGGAGGTTCTTGAACTGAAACTTCCGGATGAACCTTCGATCCCTAAGCTAGATAGGTTTTATGATGACAGGGTGGTGCCTCAGACTTTCCCGGTCCCCATTAAAATGGCTAATATTATTAAGAATGAGTGGGAGAATCTTGGTTCGTCCTTTTCTCCTTCTGCCTCCTTTAAAAAGCTGTTCCCCATTCCGGACTCGCAGCTTAAGCTGTGGGGGGCCATTCCTAAGGTGGATGGTGCTATCTCCACACTCGCTAAGAGAACGACTGTTCTGCTCGAGGATAGTTCTTCGTTCAAGGAGCCCATGGATAAAAAGTTAGAGTCCAGGGGCGGAGCCAGCAGCCGAACTGACAAGACGTGCAGGGACAGAGCTCTGCTCCTAAAAAAGTGTATTTAGGCCTTTTACATCAACTAAGAGCAACGAAACTGCTCACAAACCACCTCAGACAATTTGCGGGGTCGCCTGGAGTTGCCCCTTACCTTTTTTGTGGGATATTTTGCGGCGCGAATTCAGGCCGCCTGGGAGTACCAGAGCGTTTTGCAGGAAAGGCCGCGGTTGCGGCCTACATCGGCACTCGATTCTGGGCCTGATTTCCAAAAACTTTCCCAACACCAGCAAACCCTCTGACTAACCCTCCGGACCAACATACACCCTATAGGAGAGGGTGAGGATTGATGGACAGTGCTTTTTTTTTCTTTCCAGAAGTTGGGCAGACATATTACAGTCAGCAACATCCCACGTGGCAATATGTGAGTAGAAAGTTGTTAGCCCCTGATATAAGTGTCACTCAATCTGTGCCTTTATCAACAGTACAGCATACTATCTTCCTTGTACCATAGGCTAATGACACAAACCCACAAGGACTTTTATAGATCAACATATATCACTGCCCCACAAGTGTTTTCCCTGCGTGGGTGTTCACTCAATAACATACAAGCTGTGGATTCTGTCTCATTTGCAATAGCTGGATTGGTATTTACCGTGTTTCTCTCTTCATCTATGAACTAGAGATTAAAATTTGGATTGGTATTTACCGTAAATTACATATGGTCCTGATTTCTAAGCTGCTTTCCCTAGATAGTGGTGCTATGTAAATGTAAATGTATCCTGAATGAAGATTGATAATAACAATTAATTTTCAACAACTGCATACTGTAGGTGGGGGCCCTACGCCATAAGTATACAATTCTTCTGGACAGCTTATAAAATCTTTAAGCAGGGCTACAAGGCCCTTATAGCTCCCACTATGTAAACCTGCAGGCAGTCTGGCAAAAGGGGGAAATAGTTAAGGGGGCCTGGTCCCTCTTCCCTTCTACTATGTCTCAAAACTTCTGCACCTGATAACTACTTTACCCTGGGTTATGGCTCACTTTTAAATGTATGTACTCTATACAGTCTGAGCGTGAGGGAACCGCAAACAGTTATTTATCATGCCACTGGGCTCTAGACGAAAGACTGTAAACCAAGCTGAATATAAAAAGTCCATGTCTGATCACTTTAAGCCTAAATCCCAGGCAGACAGACAGCCAAGCTCAGAGTCTCTGAATATCCCTCCACCTGCCGAAAGTGAGCTGTTTGACCAGTACTCTCAGACAACAGGAGAACTTCCATCTACTATGGCATCTGAAATTGTCAACACAATCACCCGAAAAATCACTAACCTGCAAGAATCTCTCACTAAGACTTTTAAAATTTCTATTGCAGATCTGCGAAAAGACATAGGCACAATCGGCAAGAGAGTTGAGGCCTTGGAGCAAAAACAAGAGGATCTGGCGGTAGAACAGGCACATCTCTCTAACCATTCCCATGTAATGGTTGATATGCTAGATACAGTGGAAGCAAAGATGGCTGACATTGAGGACCGCTCCCGCCGCAACAACCTCAGATTCCGAGGAATCTCAGAAGAAATCCCCGCTGCTGACTTAGAATCTTTCTTAGCCGAATTCTGCGGCCATCTCAAAACACCACAACTGCCTAATGAAAATTTGCTTGACAGAGTCCACAGGCTACCTAGAGGGCGAAATATTCCATCTGAAAAGCCCAGAGATGTGATAGCCCGCTTCCATTTTTTTACATATAAAGAGCAGATTGCCAAGGCGATGTTTTCCAACCCTGCTCTACCCGAAAAATTCAGGGACATTCAAGTCTTTCCAGACCTCTCTCAGTTTACCATCCAAAAGAGAGCCACATTTAGAGAGGTTACTAAAATCCTTCGACAGCAGGGAATTAAATACAGATGGGGGTATCCAACAAAGCTCCTCATCCACAAAGATAACCACCTTTTGGCTGCTAACACTCCGGATAGAGCTCGTCAATATCTCAAAGAATGGGATTTACTCCACACACCAGGGCCTAGGGGTCACCCTCCGCCTTCAGGGGAGAAGCCTTCTGCAACTCCACAGGCTGCTCACCTAAAGTCCCAGTCTACACTTATTAGACCTGCTTCTGAGTGGCAACCTCTACCACAGAGATCACCTAACCATAAGAAAATACCAAGGTTTGAATTTAACCCAATGATTTTTTTTTTTCCCTCTCTCTCCTCCTCCCCCCCCCCCCCCCGCCCATTATTGATGTATGGACCACACCTTAAGCCTCCACAATATGCTGCATATATAGGATATGCTAACACCCCATAATTGACAAAGATTCTAATATCATGTATGACACCCCCAGAGAGTAGCCCTTCCCCATCCCTTCCCCCCCCCTTTTTTTTTTTTTCTCGGTTGTAATGCATTGACTTGTATATGTTTTTGCTCCTATGCAGGTTCCACAGTTATATGTTTTCTCTGTTTATCTTATTGTACACCAATTTGTAAGTGTTTATTCTGGTATTATGACTTTTTAGTCCATTCAGATATAGATCACGACCTACTCACTCCTCCCTAAAGTCCTTACCATTGGTGTTTACCTACCCCAATAAACCTCCACATACATCACGACAGGTCCCACAGGTTGAGTCCCGCCATCAACATGGGTCCAGGCTTATCATTACATATGGACTGTCCCCCCTATACCCCTAATTCAACTAGTTAATTGTTTCTTGATTCTTAGTAATGTTTTTGTCAGGAAGTTTTAGAATTCATCTATGTTAAGTACCCCGTAGCTGCTGGCTACCACGATTATCTACTTAAAAACTTAAGTAACCCTACCCAACGGGTTCTCGCCCCCCCCCCCCCCCCGCAGAATTGTAGTTTACATTGTAAACACGTGAACACAGATTCTAAATTTCTACCTTATTCCCCTACATTATTAGCTAGAATCCAGACGTGATTTCATACTTGATCAGTACTCCATTGGCTGGTCCCTAACTCCTTGTAGGGGTCTAGCTCTTGGATAACACATCTTCCTCTGTATTTCAGTATCTTATCTCTCTGCCCCTATTCTTCCTACTTACCCCTCTCTCTTCCCACCCTTGGTGTGTTAATTTTTTTAATTTTTTTTTATCTCTTCCTTCCCTTCTCTCCCTTCCTTTCCTGAACAGTGCAAAATAGAAACAAGCCTACTATGGCGCTAACCTTCCTCACTTTGAATGTGAAGGGTCTGAACTCCCCTAACAAGCGTAGTCTGTTGAGAAACTTTCTTAATTCTCGCAACCCTGATGTAGTCTATTTGCAAGAGACCCATTGGTCGACTGCCCATATGCCTACACTCAAGTTCTCAGATTACTCTGAAATATTCCATTCTACCTATAAAGACAAAACGAGAGGCGTTTCTATCCTGATTAACAAAAGGGTTGCATTCCATTTGGTTCATGTGGAAAGAGACGTGGAGGGGCGTTTCCTTATCTTGATAGGGAAACTTAATGAACAATTGGTCACTCTAGTCAATGTATACAGTCCTAACCAAAGACAGGTTTCCTTCTTGAAAAGGACTCTTCTCTTAGTTGATAGATTGAAGCAAGGCACCCTGGTCCTAGAGGGCGATTTCAACCTTGTTTGGGATCCTCTCCTCGACAAGAAGGTCCCTTCCAACAAACGGATTGACCCCTATACCATATCTGTGGCCCCGAAGTTTCAACATTTGATTGCACAACATTCTCTTTTTGATGTATGGCGGGCACACCATCCTGAAGTGAAAGATTTCACATACTTCTCAGCCTCCCATAGGTCCTACTCCAGGCTCGATTATTTTTTTGTTGATTCATGGACGCTGAACTCTATCAATGAGGCGCGTATACACTATTGTACCTGGTCGGATCATGACGCCGTCATATTCCAGGTGTTTGGCCTGAGAGCGTCTATAGATAGGCCTTACTGGAGGTTCCCTCGGTTCTTGTGGAAGGATACTTCCTTCCTACTGGGGCTTGAGGAGGAAATCACTAAGTTCCTGCAAAACAATCGAGAGGGGCAAACGTCCCACCAGATTAGATTTGCGGCCTTGAAAGCTTACCTACGAGGTTTTTGTATTACTAAGGTGGCAGAATTACGTCGTACGAAGGGAGCTCCCTTGGGTAAGCTCCATTGTGATCTCCGGGTGGCCGAAACACTTAACAGACAAAACCCCACCCAGGCACACTCTATTAAGGTACAGGGTCTGAGAAGTCAGATTAAGGAACTGGAATTACAGAGAATTCAAAAGGCTCTCTCAGTTTTCAAACAACTTCTATACCACAAAAGTAATAGGGCAGATTCGCTTTTGGCTGGTAAATTGAGAAAGCGAACAGCCACAGCAAGAATACCTTACATCACACAAGATGGAAAGAGAGTCTATGCCCCAGCTGCCATTGGATCAGCTTTTGCTATGTTCTATGACAGACTATATAACATTTCCAAAAGCGAGCTCCCTCGATCGGCCACGACTACGGAAATTGGCGACTTCCTTAAGGAGCTCGGTCTCCCAACACTTTTGGAGGAAGATGGTGAATCTCTCCTAACACCGTTCACTGACAGGGAAATTTCTTTACTCCTTAAGAATTTGAAAAACAACAAAGCCCCGGGGCCGGATGGCTTCCCTGGAGCCTTCTATAAGAAATTTTCGAGATTATTGACTCCGGTGCTAGGTCAACTCTTTAACGAAATTAAGTCAGATGGCCAAATATTAAGAGAAAACCTTGAAGCGTCAATAGTCGCTATTCCTAAACCGAATAAAGATGTGACGCTATGCAGTAGCTATCGCCCGATCTCGTTAATAAACGTTGACGCGAAACTCTATTCGAAACTCCTGGCAGACAGGCTAGTTAACCTATTACCTTCCCTAATACAGTCGGACCAGGTCGGCTTTACTAAAGGCCGCCAGGGGCCGGACAATACGAGGCACCTAATTACGATTTTTTCAGATGCCCGAAGGAATGGTACCCCACTGGTTGCCCTGTCCTTGGACGCCGAAAAGGCTTTCTACAGGGTACGGTGGGAGTACCTATGGGAAGTCCTCAGAGTGTTCAACTTTCCTCCCCAAATCGTTGTAGCCATTCAGGCCCTCTACACTTCGCCCCATGCTCGTATCAGGGGCCCAGGTTTCTGCTCACCGGTAATAAACATCTCCAATGGCACCAGACAGGGGTGTCCCCTCTCCCCTTTAATTTTCTCCCTAGTGATGGAACCCTTTGCTCAAGAAATACGTCTATCAGAAGGAATTACTGGAGTTCCATATCCGTCACGTGAAGAAAAGATTGCCCTCTTTGCGGATGACGTGACCCTTCTATTGACTAACCCGGAGTCTTCGATATCGAGGGTCTTTGACCTAATTGATAAATTTGGCCGGTATAGCTATTACAAGTCTAATGTAGCTAAGACTGAAGCATACGCCATGAATATTCCCACAGAGCGACTAAATGCACTGCGGGACAAATTTGACTTCCAGTGGTCTACAAATTACCTAACTCACTTAGGTGTAATGCTCAGTGACAACACAGACACCATGACCAAACTTAACTTTGATAAGTTAACGGCCGAAATTAAATCCTTGGCAATATCATGGGACCATCGTGAGATTTCATGGCTAGGCCGTGTCGCCACGCTTAAGATGTCACTCCTCCCGAAGGCTTTATACATATTCCGCTGCCTCCCCTTTAATGTGCCTCATCGGATTCTTCAACAGATCCATAGAGTCTTCCTCAGATATCTGTGGGGACGCGGGATTCCTCGAATAGCATATAAAATCCTCCAGGGACCCTTCTCCAAGGGAGGTGTTGCGTTTCCAAACATATATCTCTATTATGAAGCAACGAGACTTACACATATCACCGCATGGGGAGTAGAGACGGATAGACCAGGCTGGTATTACTTGGAACAACAAGCTCTGCCGGTAGATCTAGACCTCCGAGATGCCATCTGGGTACCCAAGCATGTGAACCTCTTAGCTAAGATCCATAATCCTATTGTCAGTCAATCTTTACGTATCTGGTATGAGCTTCGCCACAGACAGGGTGTTTCACCCTACCCTTCTCCTATTCAGAGCTTGAGGGGTTTACTCTGGAACTCACCGGAGATTCATTTTGACTTCTGGAAAAGTAAAGACATCACGAAGGTTTCTGATCTGTATCACTCAGGTACCCTTATGACGGCATCACAATTAGCGGAGCCCGGGGGGGACAACCCCCTATGGTTCCGCTTCGAGAGCTTCAGAGTGCTCAGTGTTGTCAAGGCTAGGAGATTCCCCACGACTGCCCTCAGAGGGAAGACAGGATGGGAGTCTAGGTGGTGTACGGGAGCACTGAGATCCCATCCCATTTCGTTTCATTATACCACACTTCTAAATGACTGTACACCAGGTGTGCCATGGCAGATACGTGCTTGGTGTCGTGAGCTCAACATCTCTATTCCTGAAGACAACCTTGCCTATGCAATTACTCTCACTAAAAAGACGCTTCACTGCGTCACAGTCTTTGAGACATATATGAAAGGGGTGTTGAAGTGGTATAGAGTCCCAACCCGATTGGCAGCGATGTTCCCGTCCTCCACCAGAGAGTGCTGGAGACAGTGTAATGGTGAGGGCTCTGACATCCATGTATGGTGGAGCTGTCCGAAGATCACCTCCCTATGGAATGAGGTTGAATTATTGCTCAGCTCCATGAATCTCGATGTCCACCTGACGCCTGGGATGGCCTTGCTCCATATTCTTCCGAGGTCTTTCTCATTGAATACCAAGAAGTTCCTAATTTACGTCCTGGCAGCGACTAAACTGTGCATAGCTCGGGCTTGGAAACAAACAGAGTCTCCAAATCTAAATGAGATCTGTGATGTGATAAATCATTTCGCTACGATGGAGAGATATGTCGCCGGCGAAAATGGTACCCTGGACTCTTACTGGGAGACGTGGTCTGATTGGTTTGAGCTCCGATGAGTGAGACCCTTCAGTAGCGCGATCTACCCTTGAAATGGGAGGAGAGAGTTCATGCTGTCTCCTCCCCCGTTCTGTTCCCTTCCCTTCCCTTCTTCCCCCCCCCCCCTTTTTTTTTTTTTTTTTTTCTCTCTATCTCTCTTTTTCTTCTGCCTCCTTCTTTCTTCTTTGTATCTCTTTCATTACTCCCTATCTGGGGGAGATGTGTATAATCCCTATTTATTCAGTTGTCTGGCAAATTTGTACGTGAGCCCTGTTGGCTCACTTTCTATTCGCCCCTCTTCTAGGGCCAAGTAATGCCCGATACCTGTTTTTTTTTTCTTGGTTTCAATATTGACTACTATGAGAATGTACACTTATGACACACCTATTTTACGATTTCTGATTATTCCAATATGTGCAATGTATATTTCTGTTAACCAAACATACTGTTATACTATGTTATATGATATGTTCTGATGTAATGCTACTCTAATATTACTGTACGGTGAATTTCTATTCAATAAAGAAAAAAAATATTTAAAAAAAAAAAGTTAGAGTCCATGTTGAGGAAGATGTTCCAACTCACAGGGTTTGTTTTTCAACAGGAAGCGGCGGTCGCTGTGGTGGCTGGTGCTGCTACCTATTGGTGTGACGCTCTCTCAGCTATGGTCGAGGTGGAGGCTCCCCTCGAGGAGATACAGGAACGAATTAAGGCCTTAAGGATAGCTCATTTGTTCATCTGTGATGCAAATATGCAGATTATTCGCCTGAATGCTAAGACATCAGGTTTTTCTGTATTAGCCCCTAGGGCTCTGTGGTTAAAGTCGAGGTCTGCTGACATGACTTCCAAGTCTAGATTACTTTCCTTCCCTTTCAAAGGGAAGGTTCTTTTCGGTCCGGGCCTGGATTCTATCATATCCACGGTCACGGGGTGACAAGGATGCTTTCCTGCCACAGGATAAGAAGAATAAGCCTAAAGGGTCTACTTTTCATCCCTTTGGTGTGGACAAGTTTCAGTGCCAGCTGCCTGCCGCAAAGTCAAAGCAGTCCAAGGGATCTTGGAAGCCTGCTACCTCTTGTAACAAATCTACGTAGAGCAAAAAGCGCGCCAAGATAAAATCGGCATGAAGGGGCGGCCCGATCCGTCTCTGGATCGCGTAAGGGGCAGACTATCTCTTTTTGCAGAGGCCTGGATGAGAGACTTCAGGACCCTTGGGTTCTGGAGGTCGTAACCCAGGGTTACAGGATAGAATTCAAGACCCATCTGCCCAGAGGCAGGTTCCTCCTGTCGAACATATCATCCAGTCCAGAGAAGAGAGATGCCTTCCTAGGGTGCATGAGGGATCTCTCCTCTCTCTGAGTAATTGTCCCAGTCCCTCTAGCAGAAAGAGATTTGGGGTATTATTCAAACCTTTTTGTGGTCCCAAAGAAGGTGGGCACGTTTTGCCCAATTCTGGACCCAAAGTGCCTAAACAAGTTTCTGTCAGTTCCATCATTCAAAATGGAGACGATCAGGTCGATTTTGCCCCTAGTTCAAGAGGGGCAATTCATGATGACAATAGATTTTGAAGGATGCTTACCATCACATACCAATCCACATGGATTACTTCAGGTTCCTAAAATTTGTATTACTGGACCAACACTTCCAGTTTGTGGCACTGCCAATTGATCTGGCTACTGCCCCAAGAGTCTTTACAAAGGTTCTGGGAGCGCTGCTCGTGGTAGCGAGAGCCAGAGGCATTGCAGTGGCTGCTTATCTGGACGATATCTTGGTCCAGGCTCCGTCCTGCAGTCTCGCAGAGGATCACTAGAGGGCTCTTCTCCTTCAATCCCATGGATGAAATATAAACGATGGAAAAAGTTCCCTGGTCCCCAGCAACAGGGTGGAATTCCTGGGTACGATAATAGATTCTTCAGCCATGAAGATTTTCATGACAGATCAGAGATGTTGCAAAATTGCGTCCCACTGTCTTGCCCTTCAGACATCTTAAAGGACATCTGTGGCCAAGTGTATGGAGGTGATTGGGCTCATGGTATCCAGCATAGATGTTATTCCATCTCAGACCTCTTCAGTTGTGCATGTTGAGACAATGGAACGGCGATCACTCCGATCTATCCCAACAGATATCTGTGGACAACCGAACAAGGGAGTCCCTCTCTTGATGGATCCGTCCGGGACAGCTGTCCCAGGGGACATCCTTCTTGAGACCATCCTAGGAGATTGTGACCATGGACGCAAGTCTATCAGGATGGGGAGCGGTATGGGGTGCCAGAAAGATAACGGGCAGATGGACTCGAGAGGAATCAAGCATAGCAATAAATATTCTGGAACTACGAGTGATATTCAACGCTCTGAAGGCTTGTCCCCCCCCCCCCTGGGGTCGCCCCGATTCATCAGATTCCAGTTGGACAACATCACATCGGTGAATTACATAAACCATCAGGGGGAAATGAGGAGCTCCCTAGCTATGAGGGAAGTGTCTCGAATTCTGGAATGGGCAGAGACTCACAATTGTTCGCTCTCAGCTATCCACATTCCAGGTGTGGACAACTGGGAAGCGGATTGTCTCAGCAGACTATCCTTTTATCCAGGGGAATAGTCTCTCCATCCCGAGGTGTTTGCGGAGATCTGCAACAGATGGGGGGACGCCGGAGATAGACCTCATGGCGTCCAGACTCAACTTCAAGATAGCTGTGAAGTAAGAACAGCGCAGGAGAACCGAGATTCAAGGTAGTAATTTTATTGATACAAATACAAGACACACAACGATTCCTACTTACAAACGGTAGGTTTTAAAAGAGCCTTTCACAATCTATGATGTGAACAATTCTTTAGTCCAGAAGCAAGGAAGACCACAGCCGGCAGGTATGTCTCACTTTTCGTCAAGGAGCTGCACACAGCTTAGGTCGCGGTGGGAAGCTTTTTTTCAATAACTTCTTTAAACCATATGGATAGCTCGACGCGTTTCCCCCAGTGTACGCCCGGGCTTTATCAAGAGCAGAATGTTAAGTTAAATAGATTGTTAGCTTTTAAATTCGGTGCTTCCACCCGATTGGCTGATGGTATACACCAATCAGGATGCGGTATACGAGCACACCCTTTTGTTTAAAGCAATAGATCAGCGGAAATTTATACATGTTCACAGATTAACGATTGATATACTCAGTAGTTAATTTATGCACTAACTGAATATATTTACAATGCTTATACGGTACAGAATTATTCAGACACACGCTTTAAAACATAAAAATAAATAATAAAAATAAATACAACTTGTTAAATGCAATTTGATAAATACATTGCATACAAAAATTGTTACAAATGTTAAAAACAAATTTTGTTACAAATGTTAAAAACAAATTCATGACATAATATGCAAATAAATATTTTAAAAATGATATACAGATAAAAAATTTAAAAACATAAGAAATCTGTCATAAATGTACTGGAAATTGATATAGATCCTGTAACGATAAGTAAGTAAAAGTAAATTAATCTTATTATGCGAAGATCATAATTATAACCTACATAAATTGTTTCTCAACTATAGATTCGACAAATAAAAGATATTTGGATATTTGCATATTAAAATACATGAAGATACTACCATTCTTCATATAAAAGCCTGTACGTCTAAATCAATATTGAGACCTAAAGGATTCAAACTCTTTAACTTATAAATCCATTCGGTTTCTCGTTGTCTTAAAGTTCTCAGTCTATTAGGATAACTTGGTGGTATCCAATCTATTATTTGTATTTCTAAGCCTCTCGGATTACTGCCATGAACCAATAGAAAATGATTGGGTACACTGTGTTTTATAAAACCATTTTTAATTTTATACAAGTGTTCATTGAACCTTGTTCTAGTATTTCTTTTGGTACGTCCAACGTAAATTAGATCACAACTGCATCTTAGCAGATAGACAGTATATGTCGATTCACAGTTGCATCTGTGTTTGATCTCAAATTGTTCAGTACCATCAGAACTACTGAACCTGTTTCCTTTTCTGACAAAAGAACACATGTTACATCTGCTCTTATTACATTTGTACGTGCCAGTTGGAATTGATAACCAATTACTTAAGGTGTTTTTACTTTCATTCGTTATTAAACCATTATCTCCCCTTTTTCTCAGTTTACTGGGAGCTAGATGGTTTTTCAAGTTACGATTTTTTCTGAACGTAATGCAAGGTTTATCTGTTATAATTTGACTCAAGATTGGATCGGATTTTAATATTCCCCAGTGTTTGTTCATTACCTTCTTTATTATACTTGCTCCTTCACTAAAGGTAGTTATAAACCTTGTTTGATTGTTAGCCTCCTGACTTTTAACCTGATGCTTACTGGTATTATCCAGTAGTCTATTTCTATCTAGATTTCTGGCCCTTAGCTTAGCTGCTTTTAAAAGTTCATTCTCATACCCTTTCTCTAAAAATTTCTTGTCTAGGGTTTCAGCTTCACTATGAAAATCTGTTATTCTAGAACAATTACGTCTCACTCGAGTATATTGGCTAAAAGGAATATTGTTCTTCCAATTTTTAAGATGTCCACTCCTGGCATCAACAAAACTATTCCTGTCAACTGTCTTCCTATGATTTTTCACTATGACTTTATTCTCTATGGGGTCCTTCATAAGATTGATATCTAAAAACACAATATTATCCTTAGAACATGTACCACAAAATTCTAAGTCAAAAGAATTTTCGTTTATATATGTCGAAAATTGTGTCAAGGACTGTGACGACCCTTTCCATAAAATAATCACGTCGTCAATATATCTAGCATATTTTACAATGTTACCTTCAAAAGGATTATTATTCCAAATATATTCCCTCTCAAAATCATCCATAAAAATATTAGCGTAAGATGGGGCAAATGTTGTCCCCATCGCGGTTCCTTTTAGCTGCAAATAAAAAGAATCCTCAAACTCAAAATAATTATGAGAAAGAATAAATGAAATGGAATCCAAAATAAATTGCAAATGAACGTCATTCCGCTGATCTATTGCTTTAAACAAAAGGGTGTGCTCGTATACCGCATCCTGATTGGTGTATACCATCAGCCAATCGGGTGGAAGCACCGACTTTAAAAGCTAACAATCTATTTAACTTAACATTCTGCTCTTGATAAAGCCCGGGCGTACACCGGGGGAAACGCGTCGAGCTATCCATATGGTTTAAAGAAGTTATTGAAAAAAAGCTTCCCACCGCGACCTAAGCTGTGTGCAGCTCCTTGACGAAAAGTGAGACATACCTGCCGGCTGTGGTCTTCCTTGCTACTGGACTAAAGAATTGTTCACATCATAGATTGTGAAAGGCTCTTTTAAAACCTACCGTTTGTAAGTAGGAATCGTTGTGTGTCTTGTATTTGTATCAATAAAATTACTACCTTGAATCTCGGTTCTCCTGCGCTGTTCTTACTTCACAGCTATTTTCTGATCACGTCATATCCAGTGTGGGGAGAGAGACACAGGACGAGAGCGGCTGCATCAGGATCGAGTGGCTTAGAACACTGATTGGGGGTGGAAACACCTGTATCGCTTTTTTGCTCCACAGAAGAGAAGTCTGTATTTAAGACTTGTGGTAATATTGTAAAGGTGTATGTAAAGCGCTGCTTTCTTTTTTCTTTTTTCTTTTTTCAACTTCAAGATACCCAGATACGGGTCGAGGTCCAGGGATCCTCAGGCAGAGCTGATAGATGCCTTAGCGGTGCCCTGGGAGTTCAACCTACTTTACATTTTTCCACCGTTGCCTCTTCTTCCACGAGTAGTGGCCCGCATCAAGCAGGAGCAAGCTTCAGCTATTCTGATTGCTCCGTTGTGGGCGCGGAGGACATGGTTTGTGGATCTGGTGGGGATGTCGTCGTCTCCTCCATGGAAGTTACCCTGTCGCAGAGATCTGCTGGCTCAGGGTCCCTTTCTACACCAAAATCTTGATTCTCTGAGGCTGACTGCGTGGATATTGAATGCCTAGTCTTAGCCAAGAGAGGATTTTCGGAGAGAGTGATTGATGCTCTCATTCAGGCCAGGAAACCGGTCACTCGTCGCATCTATCATAAGGTGTGACCTACTTGTCCTACTGTGAGAAACATGGATATCCATGGCATAAGGTTAGGGTATCCAGGATTCTGGCCTTTCTCCAGGACGGTCTGGATAAGAGTCTTGCCGCCAGTTCCTTAAAGGGACAGATTTCGGCTTTATCTGTACTGTTACACAAGAAGCTAGCGGAGCTTCCTGACATTCAGTCCTTTGTTCAGGCTCTGTCTAGGATCAGACCTGTCTATAGAAATGCTGCTCCTCTTTGGAGCTTAAACTTGGTTCTTAAGATTTTGCAGAGGGCTCCGTTTGAGCCTATTCATTCTCTTCACATTAAAATTATTTCCTGGAAGGTTCTATTCCTATTGGCTAGAGTCTCTGAGTTGGCAGCCTTGCAATTTGAGCCGCCTTACCTGTTTTTTCACGCTAATAAGGCTGTTCTTCGCACTGGATTGGGGTTTCTTCTCAAGGTGGTGTCGAATCGTAATATCAATCATGAAATAGTAGTTCCTTCCTTATGTCCTAACCCTTCTTCGTCAAAGGAAAGGTTGCTTCATAATTTGGATGTAGTTCGGGCTCTGAAGTTTTATCTTTAGGCCACGAAGGAGTTCAGACAGACTTCGTCTTAATTTGTTGTGTATTCAGGGAAGCGCAAGGGGCAGAGGGCCTCTTCTACTTCACTGTCTTTTTGGTTGAGGAGCATGATTCGTCTGGCCTATGAGGCAGCGGGACATAAGCCTCCTCAGAGGATTATAGCTCACTCAACTAGAGCTGTGGCCTCTTCTTGGGCCTTTAAGAATGAGGCCTCTGGAGCAGATTTGTAAGGCGGCCACTTGGTCTTCTTTACATACTTTTGCAAAATTTTACAAATTTGATGTTTTTGCTTCGGCGGAAGCAGCTTTTGGGAGAAAGGTTCTGCAGGCTGTGGTGCCCTCAGTTTAGGGTCCGCCTCCTTTTGCCCTCCCATTTTCTTCATTCAGTGTCCTCTAAATCTTTGGTATTTGTTCCCACAAGTAATGAATGAAGCAGTGGACTCTCCTCCCATCAAGATGGAAAATATAAATTATGCTTACCTGATAATTCCATTTCCATCTGTGGGAGGAGAGTCCACTGCTCCCGCCCGTTTCTCCGGTGGGCGGACCTAAATTTAGTTTTATTCTTCTGGCACCATTTACACCCTGATATTTCTCTTACTGTTCCTTGTTGCCTTGGCAGAATGACTGGGGGATGAGAGTAGTGGGGGAGGTATTTAAGCCTTTGGCTGGGGTGTCTTTGTCTCCTCCTGGTGGCCAAGTTCTTAATTCCCACAAGTAATGAATAAAGCAGTGGACTCTCCTCCCACAGATGGAAATGAAATTATCAGGTAAGCATAATTTAAGTTTTTGTTTTACAAAAAAAAACAGCACTAATTGTTTACTTGCAAGAAAATTCTTATGTTTTATTTTTTTAAGTGCAGAGATTATATGCAATTTCATTTGAAAGGAAATGTACTATTACTGGAAATACTATTAATATTCTGTGGGTTGCAATTTGAATAAAATCATTATAGAGTTGTGACAGCTTGTTTACTAAAGAAATAAGGTCCATACTTTGTATTTTTTTAATGTATCTATGGCATGTTGTGTTTTTGTACTGGGAAATAAATGCATAGCTGTAAATGTTTTAATCTGATTTAAAAAAAATCAAATCAAAACAAAAAATCAAAGCCAACAAGGTTTGTAAAGGGAAAAGCAACACTATATTATTTTTCAAGGATATATTTGTTATACAAGTATTAAAAAGATATCTAAAAATAAATTGATTGTATACTACAGTCATAGGGGCCGATTTATGAAACTGCAAACGGACATGGTCCGCTGTAGCGATCATGTCCGCCGCACATCGATAAATGCAGACAGCATACGCTGTCAGCATTTATCCTTGCACTGTCATTTCACTAGAAATGCTTGTGCAATGCCGCACCCTGCACATTCGCGGCTAATCAGCCGCTAGCAGGGGGGTGTCAATTAACCCAATCGTATGCGATTGGGCGGATTGCTGTCCACCGCCTCAGAGCAGGTGGATTAATTAACCCCCGTATGGTGCATTCGGCACCATACGGGGGTAATTAATCGGCCCCATAGAGTAAGTAATTACAAATTAGGCTAGTATGTTTTTACTGCAACTTCTCTTCTGCAGTTTCAAGTCAATACAGAAAAAAATATGGTTTTGATGCACAAAAGCTTCTCAGAATGGACTGTAACCTATTCCATATATGGTAGAATACTTATGGTCCTTTATATTCCATAAACTTTTTTGGCACATTTTTGGCCTGAATCCTATAGTTTTAAGTTCTAAGGAAATTTTACAATTTTTTTTTTTTTTGTATTTTATTTATTTATTTTGGATTGAATTAACAAATTTGGCTGCATTTTTGGAAAGAACTAAAAAACAAACAAAAAAAACAGGAAGTGAGGAAGTGTTTTCTTCACAAAAGGGTCTTATGGAACAATCATTTCTCTTCCCTTTCAATTGGACTGTTATAATATTAAAATGTTAATTAAATACTTTCCCTGTTTTTATTTGATTTTACTTAAAGGTACACTGAACCCAATTTTTTTCTTTTGTGATTCAGATAGAGCATGGAATTTTAAGCAACTTTCTAATTTACTCCTATTGTCATTTCTTCATTCTCTTGGTATCTTTATTTGAAATGCAAGAATGTAAGTTTAGATGCCGGCCCATTTTTGGTGAACAACCTGGGTTGCTCTTGCTGATTGGTGGATAAATTAATCCACCAATAAAAATGTGCTGTCCAGAGTCTGAACCAAAAAAGAAGCTTAGATGCCTTCTTTTTCAAATAAAGATAGCAAGTGAACAAAGAAAAATTGATAATAGGAGTAAATTAGAAAGTTGCTTAACAATGCATGCTCTATCTGAATCACGAAAGAAAAAATTTGAGTTCAGTGTCCCTTTAAAGGGATAGTTTACTCAAAAAATATTGATTATGTTTCACTTACTGTGATTTTTTTTTATCAAGGCTGTAGTATCTGAGGATAAAAGTAGTAGGCAGAAGTGGCGCTAAGGTCCCCTAATTGGCCTAGTACAATAAGGTCCCTCATACACGGACCCAAAAGATACAAAATGTGGCAGATAGAACAAAGATAGTACTGGCGCTCAGAGCCTAGGGAGTAGTGGATATATTATTTATATATGGATGTATTAGTATGTACCATAGGTCATATACCCTAAATGGTCCTGTACATAAATCAAATATACAAATCAAAAAAGGTGGGTAAATGTGTCCCACGTTTATTGCAATATCCCACAATACTAAGGACTAGCTCGGTGTAAAGCAGGTTACAAAAGTAATGGGGAGGATGAATAAATATATATATCCAGTATCTGATTGAAAGTAAATGAGTGATCATAAAATATGTAGTATCTGAGGCACTGGCTGCTCTCCCGCTTTCAAAAAAGCATAAGTTCAGGTTTTACGTTTTACAAGTTCTATGTGCCCTTAAACCAGTCATACTGTTATGTCTTCAGATGGTGAAGTTTCCTCTGGTGATGAGGAATCTTAAACTGTTGTTGAACCTGATATTTCCTTTTTTTTTTTTTAACATATTTGTTCTCTCTTAAAAGAGGTTTTAATTACTTTAGGGGTTAAAGATCCTAAAGTTTGATCATAAGCCTTGTAATCATTTCAACTCCGTTTTTAAGACTGTTGTTTATCTCCCCGAGGTATTCACTGTTCCTGATGCTGTCTCTGATATGATTTCTATGGAATGGCCTAAG
Source organism: Bombina bombina (assembly GCF_027579735.1). Lineage (NCBI taxonomy): Eukaryota > Metazoa > Chordata > Amphibia > Anura > Bombinatoridae > Bombina > Bombina bombina. Next base: position 1,016,536,547 of record NC_069502.1, read on the forward strand.
TCATTACTCTTTCTGCAAGGTTTAAAAAGTTATATCCTTTACCTGCTGCTAATGTTGATTTGTGGGAAACTGGTCCCAAGGTGGATGGGGCTATTTCCACTCTGGCTAAACGTTCTACTATTCCTTTTGAAGTCAGTACTTCTTTTAAAGACGCTTTAGATAGAAAATTGGGAACTTTTCATAGAAGGGTCTTTTTGCAAGCAGGGTATTTGCTCAGGTTAGCTATTTCTGGCTGCTGCTTCAGCTTACTAGTCATCAAGTATTTCAGAACAGTGTTTTGATGATTCTGCTACTGCAAATCTTTTGTGCCAATTATTTTATTTTTGATGCTATATTTGATATTATGAATATTAATTTCAAAAGCTTGTATTTGGCAGTCCTTGAAAGGAGAGCCTTGTGGCTTAAATCCTGATCTGCTGATATGGTGTGAAAATCCAGATCATTATCTCTTTACTTTTAGGGAAAGAAGTTGTTTGGTTCTGATTTAGATTCTATTATATCTACTGTTACTGGAGGTAAAGTTGATTTTCTTCCTCAGGACAAAATGTCCAGAGAGAAATTGAAAGCTTTAACCCCTTAATGACAACTGACGTACCAGGTACGTCATGCATTAACAATCAGTTAATGACAATAGACGTACCTGGTACGTCAGTTGTCTAACAGAGTGCTGGAAGCGATCACAATCGCTTCCAGCAGCTCTGAGGGTATTGCAGTGATGCCTCCATATGGAGGCATCCTGCAATACCCCTTTGCAAGCCTCCGATGCAGAGAGAGCCACTCTGTGGCCCTCTCTGCACCGGAGCGTCGTTGGTGGGTGGGAGCAAGGCAGGGAGGTGGGTGGGCGGCCTGCCAAGGGCCTGTGATTTGGAGGGGGGCGGGATCGGAGGCCGGATCGGATGCGGCAGTGTCCGGGGGCGCGCACGGACGCGCGGGCGCGTGCACGTGGGCGGCGGGCGGGCGCGTGCACGGGGCGGGAGCGGGTGGGAACTGCTACACTACAGAAAACACGGATTTTAATTCAATAAACGATCGGGGGGGGGGGGGTTGGGGAAGGGGGGGGGGTTAGGGTGGGTTGGGGGGGAAGCTACACTACAGAAAATGGGGAAAAAAACACAAAAAAACACAAAAGCACATTTTTTTTAAGAAACTGGGTACTGGCAGACAGCTGCCAGTACCCAAGATGGTGCCCATTAAGTTAGAGGGGGAGGGTTAGAGAAGTGTTTGATGGGGGATCTGTGAGTTTGGGGGCTAAGGGGGGATTCTATACAGCAGCATATGTAAATATGCTATAAAAAAAAAATATATACCTTTTTATCTTAGTACTGGCAGACTTTCTGCCAGTACTTAAGATGGCGGGAACAATTGTGGGGTGGGGGAGGGAATATAGCTGTTTGGGAGGGATCAGGGGGTCTGATGTTTCAGGTGGGAGGCTGATCTCTACACTAAAGCTAAAATTAACCCTGCAAGCTCCCCACAAGCTACCTAATTAACCCCTTTACTGCCAGCCATAATACAAGTGTGATGCGCAGCAGAATTTAGTGGCCTTCTAATTACCAAAAATCAACGCCAAACCCATATATGTCTGCTATTTCTGAACAAAGGGGATGCCAGAGAAGCATTTACAACCATTTTTGCCATAATTGCACAAGCTGTTTGTAAACAATTTCAGTGAGAAACCGAAAGTTTGTGAAAAAGTGAACGATTTTTTGTATTTGATCGCATTTGGCGGTGAAATGGTGGCATGAAATATACCAAAATGGGCCTAGATCAATACTTTGGGATGTCTTCTAAAAAAAAATATATACATGTCAAGGGATATTCAGAGATTCCTGAAAGATATCAGTGTCCCAATGTAACTAGCAGTAATTTTGAAAAAAAGTAGTTTGGAAATAGCAAAGTGTTACTTGTATTTATGGCCCTATAACTTGCAAAAAAAGTAAATAACATGTAAACATTGGGTATTTCTAAACTCAGGACAAAATTTAGAAACTAATTAGCATGGGTGTTTTTTGGTGGTTGCAGATGTGTAAAAGATTTTGGGGCTAAAAGTTAAAAAAAAGTGTTTTTTTTCCATTTTTTCCTCATATTTTATATATTTTTTATAGTAAATTATAAGATATGATGAAAATAATGGTATCTTTAGAAAGTCCATTTAATGGCGAGAAAAACAGTATATAATATGTGTGGGTACAGTAAATGAGTAAGAGGAAAATTACAGCTAAACACAAACACCGCAGAAATGTAAAAATAGCCATTGTCATTAAGGGTAAGAAAATTGAAAAATGGTCCGGTCATTAAGGGGTTAAATATTTTTTTATTTTTTTTGTCAGAATAAGGAACAAAAGGTTGACTCCTTTGCACAGAAACAAGGCACCTCTGGCTCAGTCTGGAGACCTAGTGCTAAATGGAACAAGTCAAAGCAGGGTAAGAATTCTATCCCTCCTACTAAATCTTTATGCAGATGTGGCCCCCTATCCAGAAGTTCTGGTAGGGTGCAAGTTAAGCCTCTTTCAGGAGGTTTGGTTTCAGTCTGTTCAAGGTCCCTTGGTTCTGCATATAGTTTCTCAGGGATATCAAATAGAATTCAGAACAAGGCCTCCCAGATGAAGTTTTTTTCTGTCCAATGTTCCAAAGAGTACTGTAAAAGCATACGTTTTTTCCAGTGTGTTTCAGATCTGGAAACTATGGGACTGATTATCCCAGTTCCTTTTCAGGAATTAAATTTCTTCATTGTTCCAAAGAAGAAGAGTACTTTCAGACCTGTTCTGGATCTGAAAGCTCTGAACAAGTTTGTAAGAATTCCATCTTTCATAATGGAAATTATTCGGCTTATTCTGCCTTTTGCTCAGAAAGGTTAGTGTATGTCCACAATAGATTTAAAAGATGCTTACCTTCATGTTCCAATTCACAGAAAACATTTCCAGTTTATGAGGTTTGCATTTCTGGACAGGCATTTTCAGTTTGTTGCTCTACCATTTGGTCTGGCTACAGCTACAATAATATTCACAAAGGTTCTGGGTACCCTTATATGTGTTTCCATACCTGGATGGGATGACATCTTGGCTCAAACTCCATCTTTTCCTTAAGCAAAATCTCACACCATTGGTTGGAGGATCAATTTTCCAAAGAATTCTTTGGCTCCTCAAACAAAGGTGACTTTTTAGGTTTTCAAATCTCCATGAATCTTTCTCTAGCAGAGCAGAGAAATTTAAGATTGGTGTCCATCTTCGGTCTCTCTCTATCCCCTCGGTTTCTCTTTGTATGGAAGTTCTAGGTCTGGCGATTGCTGCACTTGTTTTCACATGAGACCTCTGTAGCTTTGTATACTTCGTCAATACAAGTCAGTCTTTGACTTGGTGGCTGGATCATCAGTTTTTTTGTTCAGGGTGCTTCTTTTGTTCATCCTAACTGGACTGTGATAACTACAGAAGCAAGTCTTTTAGGTCGGGAATTCCAAATGTTTTTAAAGTAATAACCACAGATCATATCCATTTTTACATTATATCTTTTGGGCTATTGTCTTGAAATATAATGTAACAAAAAGGGAACGTATGTTTAAAGGAACAGTAAACACCTTGGTATTGTTATATAAAATAGTTAATCGTGCATAATAAAATAAGCGCAATATATTTTCATTATTTATTTTGCCCCCTTTTTGTGTAATTTAGCTCTGACAATTGAGCACTTTTTAATTCTCAGAATTTGAAATGCACCTTGTTGACTTCTGAAGCCCTGGTACATATCTGTCCCTTATCAGATAACAACTGCAAAGCAATGTACTTTATACTAACTGTATGACTGTGGCTAGCCTTGTTGTCTGTGGACTAAAGACGATATTGGCTCCTCCAAATAAAGTAAATTGTGGGTGGAGTTTGGCTAATGAGAAATAATTGTAGTAAAAATGGATGATCATTTGTTTTTAGAACATTTAGACTTGGTTGATATGGTGTTCTATAGCAACAAAACAGAAGTGTCTTGTAACATAGTAACATAGTAGATAAGGTTGAAAAAAGACTGAAGTCCATCGAGTTCAACCTATACAAATCTAAAATACTTACAAAAAGCTCCCGTTAAGCTTAAATAACCCCATTAAAATGTGACCCATTTAATACTAGCAATCGTATCCATGAATTTTGTTGATATACAGAAATGTATCCAGACTATTTTTAAATGTATCTATGGTATTGGCATTCACTACCTCCTTTGGTAATGAGTTCCACAATTTTATTGCTCTTACAGTGAAAAAATGTTTCCGTTGCAGGAGATTAAATCTCCTTTCCTCCAACCTTAAATTATGACCTCTTGTCAGAAAAAAATTTCTTGGAATAAACAGAGCTTCTGCCATCTCTGTATATGGGCCTTGAATATATTTATATAAAGTAATCATGTCACCTCTCAAGCGCCTTTTTTCTAAAGAAAACAGACCCAGTTTGGCTAGCCTCTCCTCATAGGTTAATTTCTCCAATCCCCTTATTAGCTTTGTGGCCCTTCTCTGAACTTTTTCTAGTTCTGCAATATCTTTTTTAGCAATTGGTCCCCAGAACTGCACTCCAAACTCAAGGTGAGGTCTTACCAGGGCTTTATATAATGACAGAATTATGCTTTCCTCCCTTGAATCAATGCCTCTTTTAATACATGCTAGTATCTTATTAGCCTTTGAAGCCGCTGCCCTGCATTGTGCACCCATCTTTAGCTTGTTATCTATTACTACTCCCAAATCCCTTTCCTCCTGTGTTTGGCTAAGTCTTGTCCCATTTAAAAAATATGTAGCCTGCTTATTTTTACTTCCAAAATGTAGAACCTTGCATTTTTCTGTATTAAATCTCATTTTCCATTCACTTGCCCATAGTTCGTCCTGCTCTGACCTTATGACCGTACTTAACTTAGTATCATCTGCAAAAATAGAGATGTCGCTATTTAATCCTTGCTCCAAGTCATTTATAAAAATATTAAAAAGAACAGGGCCCAGTACTGATCCCTGGGGAACGCCACTGATTACCTTTGTCCAATCTGAGTATGATCCATTTACTACTACTCGTTGCTCCCCTATCTTTTATCCAGTTATTTATCCATGAGCTAACATTTTCAGCTATTCCCAGTCCCTTAATTTTGTGCATTAATCTCTCATGTGGCACTGTATCAAATGCCTTTGCAAAATCTAAGTATATCACATCAACTGATTCCCCTTTATCTATATTTTTACTTACTTCCTCGTAGAATCTAATTAGATTAGTTTGACATGATCTATTTCTCCTAAAGCCATGCTGATTAGAACTCATAATCTTGTTTACACGAATATGCTCATCAATATAATCCCTTATAATCCCTTCAAATATCTTCCCCACTATTGATGTCAGACTAACTGGTCTATAGCTTCCTGTATCATGCCTGCTTCCCTTTTTGAAGAGTGGCACCACATCAGCTTTACGCCAATCCTGGGGTACCATGTCTGAGGATAATGAGTCTTGAAAAATTAAGAGTAAAGGTTTGTCTATAACAGTGCTAAGTTCCCTTAACACCCTTGGGCGTATTCCATCTGGGCCTGGAGTTTTATTTACCTTAATATTTTCCAGTTTTTTCCTGATATCCTCTAAACAAAACCCAGTTAGTGGTATGGTAATTACAAGATGTTTACTATCCCTTGTATACACCTTTTTAAACTATTTATTTTTATATAAATAAATTCTCATTTTTTTGTTGATACCATTGGGCTACAGTATACCAAGACTATGAATTCTTATACATTGGCTTATTTTTTCATAAAATGTCCCCAAGCTCCATCCCTGAATGTAGCCACCTATCAGCAAGAGTTACCTAGGATGACGAACCAAAAATGGGCCGACTCCTAAGCTCACATTCCTGCTGTTCAAATAAGGATACCAAGAGAAGGAAGAAAAATTGATAATAGGAGTAAATTAGAAAGTTGCTTAAAACGGCAAGCTCTATCTGAATCTTGAAAGAAAAAAAATGGATTTTATATCCTTTTAACCTTTTGATTTTCTTCAATAGACTCTTCATAACCAGAAGCTTTTATTAACTATTTGATTCAGTTTGGTTTTACTCAGAAATTCATTCATACATTTTCTAATTACTGGCTTATGAAATAAAATTGAAATAGTGCAAAACTGCCAAGCTCCCAACCATACCGTATATTCTTGTTGTCCTTCCTGCAACTTTCCCTTTTCTATAAATGTACAGTTTTTTAAAGTAATAACACAGACCATCCCAACTATGTTTACTTCAACCTACTGCAATACCAACCACTTTCATGGCACACCCAGTCTGCTCACGGAACACCTTTAACTCCCACCCATGCATTTCACAGCTCCTCCCTAAGAACACCTCTCTCAGCCTAGGCCTCCCAGTCCTGGTTAGCATCCAGGAAATGTTAGTAAGATATGCACTTATATAAAATACAAAATATGCAATATTATCATGGTTTATTACATAATTAATAATATATAACTATGAACATCATAAGACACTATAAAACCATTTCACCTTTACTATCAGTAAATTAGATGTTTACATCCAAGAAACTGATTTTATCTTCACTTTAAGTATCAAAAATGTAATAATCCAACAACATGAATCTTCTACAAAGGTGTTACAAAATTGAATATTTTTTTTGTATAAACAGTTTATCATTTAGTTTAATGCAATCTTTATTTTTATTTTTTATTTTTTTAAATGTTTTATTGAAAATTGTATAAACAATACAAACAATAAAATAAAATGTACAAATGGTATAGATGTTAAGTTGTTTGTGAGTCACAAATTTGTATAGATTTTCTTATACATATGAGTTGAGACAGGAGTACAAATAAATAATTTGTTCAATGAAAAGTGAAGTTGTAATTAAACATGAACAACATAAGATATAAGGTTCAGTGAGCAATATATCTCTTGCAGGAGAGCACGTTACTGAAAGGAAGAAGGCAGTAGCAAATAAACTAGAAACGCTGGTATGTTAATAGGTGCAGGAGTGACTAATTGTCACAAAAGGGACATTTGTAAAGTGGTTATTCAAACAAAAGTATTAGCAGCGCAACTAAATGGATATTAGATATTAAAATGGAGGCTATGTAGAGGTTGTGGATAGTTTAGAATATAATATCTCTTTTTCTTAAAATATCAAATAATGGGTAAATGTTAAATATTGAGATAATATCTGAAAAAACATAAATATTAAACAATGCGCATATGTATACACTAAAAAACAGCACTAACTAAAGTGCTGTAGAGATATAAAAAAGGCCAATTCCTATAATCTGCAGTTACTTAAATAGCAGCATACATTGAGCATATAAATATATCCAAGAACAGTACATTTACCACTTCCAAGTTTGAGGTACAAAATAGTCCTTGCAATCCAACATAGTCCTAATAAATCCTTTAGTTTGGTCAAGTTCCAAGGTCCTCCCAGTCTTCTAAATCCGTGGGGTGCAGCTACTCTCAGAGGTGTGTCACTGAACACTCTCTATAAAACAATCCTGTCTTGAAAAAAGAGAAAAGAGCGCAACCCCACATCAAGATAGAAGATTTAACTTTATTATGCACACTGCATACGGTTAAAAACACTTACAAGATAAAAGTATTAACAAGCATGTATCCCAATCAGAGAACGAAGAAGCGATCATTCCGGTTCTGTTAATGCTGATGTAATCCAATATATGGATGCTGGAATCTTTCTCCGTTATACTCCCTTTTGCTTCCGTTTCTCCAGAAGCAATACAAGGCTCCGACCCCAACACGTTTTAGTTCGCCCTAAGCAAACTTTCTCAAGATGAAATACAGTTATAATTCACTGAACTCAGCGTCTCCTTAAGTTTCCAGTGCTGAGTTCCCATTTGTTAATCAACAGCCAATCCGGGGAGTTAATCTTTGGGTGTATCTATATGTTTTGTCATTGTGACATGGCCCAATCGCATTTTTCAAAAGACTCCACACACTATTCATTATATCTATATCCCACAACTCAATGAGACTAACGTTACCACATATAACAGTATCAATGTCTATTTACATCTATATTAACTAAAAAAATGCTGCATTTGTAACATGTCTTAACTTATACTGGGGCATATTTTGTGCCAATACATATCTGATATAAAACATGAATTTGATTAAAACAAAATATCCAATTAATATATATACATACGAAAACTCATATTACATCATATAAGCACCCATATTCCATCATATTAAAAGGGTATCAAAAAAATGTGATTAAGCATAAAACCATTATAATAATTTACATATAAGAAAGACCACATTAAAAAACTGTACAAAAATTAATATGAACTCAAAAAATGTATTTTAGGAATTTTATGTTCATCAATATATATATATATATATATATATATATATATATATATATATATACACAGAGAGAGAGAGAAGGAGGATTTGGTCATGGATGTGAACATTTTGAGCCTTTCTTTATGAGAGAGGTGTTTACAGATTTCTGTTTCGCATTTGTGTACATATGAGGGAAGTGAAGTGGTGTAAGTTTGCATGAGTAGCTGGTATTTGAATGAGAGAAGGCCTTTATTTAAAATGTCTTGAGAGCATATGTTTTCAAAGCTGGTTAGAGAGCATGAAATCTGGGATCTGTTGGGGTGTCTCGTGAAGAAGTCAGTGAGTTGGTTATATCTGAACCAGTTTTTGTATCTGCTGCCTAAGAGGGCGGCGATTTCCAGTTGGTGTTTGGGTTTCCCGTTTAGCATGAGTGTGTAGAAAGGGATGGATTTAGTGATGTGAGGGGTTAGGGTAGTCTGTGTGGACTGTTGAAGGGGGAAGTCTGGATTTTCAATGAGAAGGGTCAGTATAGACGGAATTGTTGAAATATGTTGGTATTTGTTGACGTATGTATCCCATTGTTTGAAAGTTTCACTAATGATGATTGGGCGATGTTTCGGAAGGTTCCTTCTATGTTGAGGTAACCAACATTTACTTCCTAAATGGTAAGTATTTGTTAATTGATGCTCTAATAGAACCCATTCTTTGTGTATTGAGTGTTTACACCAATTAGCTATCCTAGCAAGAAGAGTAGCTAGTCTATAGTATATTAAATTTGGGATACCCTGTACATCAAGTTCTTTGGGACGGTAGAGCATAGCTGTGGCGATGAGGGGTCGTTTGTGTTGCCAGATGTATGAGATAATAGATTTTTGGAGATTGTGGATTAGTGATTTTGGTATTGGGATGGGAAGGGTTTGGAAGAGATGAAGCAGTTTGGGGAGGAGAATCATTTTGACAGCGTTGATTCTGCCTAACCACGAAAGTGGTTTGTTGCTCCAGGAATGTAGAAGGGAGTATGTTTTGGGGGAAATGGTTTTAAAGTTTGAGTGTATTAACTTGTTCATATGTGGGGATATGTAGATTCCTAAATATTTGAAGGAGTGTAGCTGGGTGCGGAAGTACACAAGGTTTTGAATTGTTTTGAAATCAGTATCATTTAGTCCAATGGGCAACAGTTCTGATTTGGTAATGTTGATCTTAAAATTAGAAAAGGTGTCATAGGTTTCAAATGTTTGGAGGCGGGGGGAAATGATCAAACTGGTTGTGTGAGTGTGAGGAAGAGATCATCTGCTTATATAGAGTAGCTTTATATTCGTGTTGGACAAATTTGAAGCCATGGATGCTAGTATTATTTCTGATATAGGAAGCCAGAACTTCCATGGCCAGGACGAAAAGTATGGAGGAGAAGGGGCAATCATGTTTGGTGCCTTTGGAGATATCAAAGGGTTGGAATACGGTGTCGTTAATTTAAATTTTTGCTTGTGAAGTGTTATACAAGGAGAAGATTTTGTCTATGAAGGTTTGATCAAAGCCAAACTTTTGGAGGGTAGTTTGCAGAAATAGCCAGTCTAGTCAATCAAAGGCCTTCTTTGCGTCCATAGATATGAACACAGAGGGGATTTTGCAAATATTGGCATATTCCTTAAGGTGAAGAATTTTGATTGTGTTGTCTTTAGTTTCTCTATGTGGGGTGAAACCTGCTCGATTGAGATGGACTGTTGTCTGCAAGATAGTGTTGATACAGGAAGCTAATATTTTGGTGTATAGTTTGATGTCTATGTTAAGAAGAGTTATTGGATAGAAATGTGCGGGTCTAGTTGGTGGTTTGATTAAATAATTAATTTAAATATATATTAAACAATAAGTAACCTGAATGGGACAGCTAGGGAAAGCCCTCCAACAGGTGGTGCTAGATGCAGACATAGATAATTAAGTGCAGAAAGAAAAGAAAAAGTAGCATATTTTAAGCACTCTGGGAAACACTAAATTAGATTGGTCCAAAAGAGAGGACACACAATGAAACGGAGGGGTTCTCAATACTCGCCACAATATGAAGGGTAAAATAAAACTTAGCATTTATTATATCAAGAAAATAAAAAATATATAAAATCACTTTAAAAACACTTAAAACAAGAAATAACATACAGGACATGAAAGGTCCAAATCACAGTATTGTATAGATCACGCAGCAAACACCTATACTATCAAATATAAGGCCTAATACCAGAAAGGTTCAAAGGAGGTAATTATCCCCATTATATAGTGCAACACAAAATAAAAAGAGCCCTAATATAGGGCCTACCAATGACTATAATATTTCCCTAAGGAGAACCACAAAAAAGGGATTGTGTGCTGTACTTTTGCTTTGTTTGGGTGGATGTGCACCCTCCTGCAAGAAAAGTTGGGTGTATAACAAATAACAAACCAGATAATAAACAGTTTCAAATAACATAATAATAAAGTCAGTATTAAAAGTAGAAAGAAAAAGTCTATCTTCCTATTATAGGTCATAAGTGAGAGTGGTTAGGGGGTATTACCACTACTAGCCCTATTATTCATGGGTCTACAGAGACCTGTTGTTGTATAAGTAGAGCAAAATATCCTGGTCGTGAGGGGGGGGGGGGGTAAAGGGAGAGGAAGGGAAAGGGGTGAAGAGGGAAGGAGAGACAAGGAAAGGGGGGAATAGGTGGCAAGCTAATGGAATTTAATGACCATCTAACTTCAAAGCAAGGTATAAGAAACAAACATAGGTAACTGTGGCGTATAAAGTTTGATGGTTGAGTAATTGTTACATTTACTTGCCCATCCTTTGAAGGGATAACATCTGGAGGTCAGTTCGCTTTTCATCGTCTCTAAGATGGGTCTTTAAGATGAGTGAGTTGAAGGTGTGGGGCTGGAGACGGTTTGACTCCTGGGGGAGGTAGCAGATGGGGTGTTCTTCAATTGTATAGTGTGCCAAGAGTCAGCTGGGTTTCCTGATCTTTTAGGCATAGGTATTGAAGAGGTGGGTTCTGGGGGAGGAACTGAGGGGGGATCGAGTCCAAGCATGGAGCAGAAGTTGTGGATGTCATCTGAGAACTTGTAAATGAGGTGGGTGTTGTTTCTGATGTACCAGATGTGTGTTGGAAAGCCCCATCTGTAAGAGATTCTTTTATTGCGCACTAAGGTGGTGAGTGGTGAGAATTCCTTTCTTCATTGGAGGTTTCTGATTGAGAGGTCTTGGAAGAACTGAAGGACGTTCCCTCTGAAGCGGACAGGTTGATTCTTCCTTGATTTCTTTAAAAACATTTAATTCTCCTAGAAATTTTTAAATCGGATCACAATGTCCCGTGGTGGAGCAGAGTCTGGAGGTTTGGGTCTCAGAGTTCTGTGTGCTCTGACCCATGTTATCTCTTCTTGAAAAGTAGGATCTTTCAGATGTTGAAAAAGGTTTTGGAGGTAGACTGGGAATTCTCTAGGTAACACTGATTCAGGCACTCCTCTTATTCGTAGGTTTTTGTGCCTTCTACAATTCTCAAGATCTTCTAACTTTTCTTGGAGTGATAGAATAGTTTCTTGTTGTGAGACATATTGATCTGTAAGTTGTTGGCTCTCTTCTTTGATGGTATCTTGGTTAATTTCTAGAGTCTCGACCTGAAAGCCAAATGTGTGTATCCTTTTTCATTTCTGCTAACTCATCTCTTATGCAATGTCTTGTTTTGAGGGTAAACTTTGCAAAAGAGAGCCTGGGATTTGAAGACCCTCTGCTTGGGGCCTGCAGGGTTGTGAGTCCTGAGAGGAGGTTGCTGGAAGTTTAACTCTTTGTTTTTGGTTAGTAGGAGAAATTTCTGAGGAGTCAGAGCATTGCAGGAATGAGGGCATAGTGAGTGTTTTCCCAGACAGGTTTCACTAATTTGTCTTGCTTTAGATTCCATCTGGTTGCCATAATAGATGATATGTATGTATGTATGTTTATTTGCCTGGAAATGGTAAAAAAGGTTTTCAGTAGGTTTAGCTGGAATGAAAATGTAGCTTTAAAGGATGGCCTGGAAGTATACTATATTCCTATAGTAGTTGAGTTGGGATCAGCAGCAAGTGTTGTTGCTTTAAAGAGATAGCTTAGTTGGACAGAGTTGCAGGCTGGTCCTTGTGTCAGACAGGGCCTCAGGCTGTTTAGTGTGTTGGGCCTAGTTAATTAACAGGAATGCCTTCAGTTGTATTGGAGCTAATTTTAGAGGGTTTGGGGTAGATGATCAGGCTTCAGGAAAAAAATAAGTTTATTTTATGCTCCAGAAGAGAGTGGTAAATAGTTGGAGGGGTTAATCCCTTCTTGTGCAAAAAACTGGAGTTTAGTTGCTGGATAAAAGGTCTAGATTGGGTGTAGCAAAGGTAGACCTTAGTGGGATTGTGATGTATCAAATACAGGCTTTGCAGGCTTACCAGATTCAAAGTGATGATCCGTGCTAGGCCCAAGCCAGGGACTAAATTTGTGGCCGGTATCCAGACTGGAGTGTGAGGCCTGCAGATTTTTGCTGGAACTTGCTGGTAGAGGTGGATACACTTTGTTTTGTGCTGCTACCAAGCTGGTGGATCGTAATCCAGCTGCAGAGGAGGTGTTGAGATCTTTGTGGCCTTGCAAGTTCAGTCCTGGACCATTCAAAAGATGGAAATCTTTTCCCAATTATGTGGGGGGGGAGTAATGGTGCTTTCCCCCTCTTGTTAGGTATAAAATAGGAGTAGGATGGGCAGGATTAAGTGCTATTTTAAGGGCCTTAGTGGTGGAGCTCCGGAGTTATGCTGTTCTCATGCCATCAGCAAGCTCCGCTCCCCAGTTTAATGCAATATTTAAAGGGATATAAAAAGTGCAAATAGAAAATTATCTAATATGTTAGAGCATTTTATTCTTCCTCTATTGCTTTAAATAACTGTGTGTTTAACCCTTGCATAGTGAATAAACACAGTGTTAAAATCAGCTCCAGAGCACAAATGGAGAACTGGGATCTAGCTGAACACATCTTGTGAGCAAGTGACAAGAGGCAAATGTGTATATCCACCAATCACCAGCTAGCTCACATTAGTGCATTATTACAGCTGAGGATGTGTACATATATTACATACCTCCCAACATTTCAAAATTCAAAAGAGGGACACCCCCCCCCCCGGAAAAAAATTGAAATGTGGTGGGCGGGGCTTAAAAAAATCTTAAGACCAAAGTAATAAAAATAAAATTCTAAATAAAGTCATATATTTTAATACACTTAGGCAGCAAATCAAACACAAGCTCAAACCACTGGTATGGCTATGTGAGCGCTGTATTTAATTAGCCTTTGCAAAGACATTGCTAAATATTTTTATCTTAATTGCACATTTATTAATAAATTCTTTAAAACTACTCTCTGCATTCCCCATTAATATTCTAGATTCTGGCCTTTAAAGTCAGCAAAAATGCACAGTAACATAGCATACACTTACACATGCAGATACACACACACTACATAACATACACTTACACATGCAGATACACACACACTACATAGCATACACTTATACATGCAGATACACACACACTACATAGCATACACTTATACATGCAGATACATACACACTACATAGCATACACTTACACATGCAGATACACACACACACTACATAGCATACAGTTATACATGCAGCATACACTAATACATGCAGATACACAGACACTACATAGTATACACTTATACATGCACACACACACACACTACATAGCATACACTTATACATGCAGATACACACTTATACATGCAGATACACATACACACACTACATAGCTTACATTTATACATGCAGACACACACACACTACATAGCATAAACTTATACATACAGATACACACACACAGTTATGGATACAGATAGACACACACACTACATCATATATGGGTATCTGTAATTCATTGTATGGGGTCCTGGGGTTGGCAAGCACATTAGCTGGCAGTCTGCGGCTGCCACTGTTCGTTACCCTGGTATTAGCACTGCTCATTGTATAAAACTGAAGGCATGCTAGTATTATCACCAGGGGTTAGATATCATCATTACCAGAGGTAGGTTAGAGAGGTCACCATTACCCGTGATCAGAGTGTATACAGCCTTCTTACTCCTGCTTAACCCACACACCATTCCTTTTCCACAGGGAATATAACAGGTATCTAACCATGTGAGAGCAAAGCCAGCTGCTTCTGAGTATGGGCCCAATAGAATTTAAAAAAAAATATATATATATTTTTTTATTTTTTTTTTAAATGCTTGGGGAAAATCGGGACAGATGGCTAGCAACTCGGGACAGAGGGACAGACCGCGAAAATCGGGACAGTTGGGGGGTATGATATTATGCTTTTCAGCAAAGGCTACTAAGATAACAAAAGTACACTTGAAAGTGTATTTTAATATTAAATGCTATATCTAAATCATGAAGGTTTAATTTTGAGTTTTATGACTAGGAATGGGCGAATGTGGCTAAATCGAAATTTAAATGTTAGAATGAATATTCCTTTGTATATTTGTTTTACACAACTGAATATTGATGAGAACAAAATTTCTTTAAAATTTGAAATCTAATTTTATTTTCGATTTTTCAAATGTTAGAATTCGACTGTTGTTTTTTGTTTCAAATGTTCATAATAGTTCAAATATACACATTCAAATTTTGAATGTGTATATTCAATATATTATGAACATTCAGAATCGAATGTTTAAAATTTCAAATAGCATACATTCATTTGAATCGAATATTGAGTGTCAAAATTTTGAATCGCATAAATTAATTTGAAATCGAATGTTATAGCGTAAAGAAAGCATACATAAAATTTGAATATTCAAACGAATATTTCTGAATGTCAATTAAAATTTGCAAACCAAAACCAATATTCAAAATTAGAATGTTAGAATATTTCATTAACATCCGATTTGAATGGATGAAAATTAGTTTTACATTTCGAGTATTGCAAAATATTCAACCATCCCTATTTATGACCCTTTAATAAATCATTGTAAAAATCTGTGTTGAATTTTGTGTTTGAGCAAGTGTATGCCTGCGTCTCTATTAGTAGAGGTTTGCTTTTCTTTGTGTCTTTTTAATAGCTAAACTACAGAAATTTAACCAAACCATTGCACAAATATAATGAGCTTATCCTTATTATGTGGTTGTTTCATAAATACAATACAGCCAAAAATATGCACTTGCGGATTGAAAACATTTTTTTAGCATGTTGTGTATGAAACACAGCAATCTGTTCCTGCCACTTCATTATAATCTGTGCAGCTGTTTCAGCTGTAGCCCTGGCAAATCTTTTCACTCATTCTCCCTTTAAAAGATTTATGGAGAAAAAAAAATTGCTCTAGTTCATATCCAAAGCTACTGAACCAATATGGCATTTTCTACTTTTGTTGGGATTGTCAATCACTGTTTGAATAGCTCAATTTGTATTCCAGTTCAGAGAGAGAACTATTTTAAATAATCAGAATCATGGCATGACATTTTAAACAACTTCCCAATTTACTTTTATCACAAATTTTGCTTTGTTCTCTTGGTTTTCTTAGTTGAAAGCTAAACCTAAGTAGGCTCATATGCCAATTTCTTAGACCTTGAAGGCCGCCTCTTATGTGAATGTATTTTTACATTTTTTCAACACTAGAGGGTATTAGTTCATGTGTGTCATATAGATAACATTGAGCTCACGCATGTAAAGTTACCTAGGAGTAAGTACTGATTGGCTAAAATGCAAGTCTGTCAAAAGAATTGAAATAAGTGAGCCGTTTGCAGAGGCTTAGATACAAGGAAATCACAGAGGTAAAAGGTATATTAATATAACAATGTTGGTTATGCAAAACTGGGGAATAGGTAATAAAGGGATTATCTATATTTTTAAACAACAAAAATTCTGGTGTTGACTGTCCTTTTAAACTATGACTATACTAAGCCATATATAAATATAAACAAAAAAAAAACTTACTGTGATCTTTTTAGGAAACCTATTCAATGTAGTTAAAGTTATGTGCACAAAAGGTTTAAAGGGACATGAAATCCAATTTTTTTTCTTTTATTATTCAGATAGATCATACGTTTTTAAACAACTTTTCAATTTACTTAAATAATTAATTTTGCTTCATTCTCTTGGTATCCTTTATTGAAGGAGCAACAATTCACCACTTGGAGCTAGCTGAGTATATTGGTAAGCCAATGAAAAGATACATATATGTGCAGCCACCAATCAGCAGCTAGTTCCTGGACCTGGGCCTACCTAGGTATGCTTTTCAGCAAAGGATACTAAGGGAACTAAGCAAATTAGACAATGGAAGTAAAATGGAAGGTTATTTAAAATTGTATGCTCTGTTTATATTTTGGGTTTGTCTTTTTAGAAGCCGAGGGTGGACAAAACAGACTAAATAATATATTAATTAGTACAAGGCTACATCATATCACGGTGCTTGGACACCATAGCATCTTAATAAATTACCTTGCACCAAGAATTGTGAACTCTGCATAGTCTACTGCCATGTTGCCCTTGGATAAAAATGGTGCATCTCTACTTTGTCACAAGTGGCATAATGAATTTACAATTTGTATAACTCCTGTGATTCATAATGTACCACATCACAACTAATCAATCTTTTCTCTTGTAAGATGTATCGAGTCCACGGATTCATCCATACTTGTGGGATATTCTCCTTCCCTGAGGAAGTGGCAAAGAGAGCACCCACAGCAGAGCTGTCTATATAGCTCCAACCCCCAGTCATTCTCTTTGCCGGCTCTAACAAGATGGAAGGGTAAAGAGATTGTGGTGACAAAATATTAGTTTTTATTTCTTCAAGCAAGAGTTTGTTATTTTAAATGGTACCGGTGTGTACTATTTACTCTCAAGCAGAAAAGAGATGAAGATTTCTGCATGGAGGATGATGATCTTAGCATTTGGTAACTAAGATCCATTGCTGTTCCCACAGAGGCTGAAGAGTACAGGAAACTTCAGCTGAGGAACGGTTTTGCAGTCTCTACTGCACTGAGGTATGTTCAGTCAATTTTTCTAAAAAGACAGGATATTTCAAGAAAAGGGCTGACATTATCCCCATGAGGGGAAGGGTAAGCTTTAATCAAACACTTATGGTAGTATTATAAGCTTGCATAAGGGCTAAGTTACTGCTGGTTGACACTATATGTTTAAAACAGACGTTTTTGATAGATTTGAGAAAAACGTTTTTCTCTTGTAAGATGTATCGAATCCACGGATTCATCCAAACTTGTGGGATATTCTCTTTCCCTACAGGAAGTGGCAAAGAGAGCACCCACAGCAGAGCTGTCTATATAGCTCCTCCCTTAGCTCCACCCCCCAGTCATTCTCTTTGCCAGCTCTAACAAGATGGAAGGGTAAAGAGATTGTGGTGACAAAATATTAGTTTTTATTTCTTCAAGCAAGAGTTTATTTTAAATGCTACCGGTGTGTACTATTTACTCTTAAGCAGAAAAGAGATGAAGATTTCTGCATGGAGGATGATGATCTTAGCATTTGGTAACTAAGATCCATTGCTGTTCCCACAGAGGCTGAAGAGTACAGGAAACTTCAGCTGAGGAACGGTTTTGCAGTCTCTACTGCACTGAGGTATGTTCAGTCAATTTTTCTAAAAAGACAGGATATTTCAAGAAAAGGGCTGACATTATCCCCATGAGGGGAAGGTTAATCTTTAATCAAACACTTATGGTAGTATTATAAGCTTGCATAAGGGATAAGTTACTGCTGGTTGACACTATATGTTTAAAACAGACGTTTTTGATAGATTTGAGAAAAACGTTTTTTTGGGGACTTTTATTTAGGGGTTCATTTGGCTTATATTGAAAGGTTTTTATACCACATGGCTATGTTTTTAACACTTGAGGTGTTAATTTAAGGTCCCTCAGACATCGTGTATGAGGTGGGCGGGACCTAATTTTGCGCCTTAGTTGCGCATTTGTTTTTACTTCTGGATAGCAAGCTTCAACACAGGAGGGTCCTGAAGCAGTTTTGGAGCCAAAACAAAGCTTTATTCCCCCAATTTCAACCCCTAAGGGCAGGTAGGCGCCACAGCAGAGCTGTGGCAAGGTGCTGACTGTATATTTCCGGATTTTTAGACTTTTGTCAATCCGGCTTGGTAACTAAGGGGTTAATCTCATTCTTACTAGTGGTGCAACCTTACTAAGGCTTACTACATATGCTGTAAAAAAATTGTAAGATTTGTGATATTTTTAAGCAGTTTTGCCGAAAGTGTACATTTTTTTTTCTCTTAAAGGCACAGTACCGTTTTGTTTTTTTTAAAGTGTTGTTTTTCATTGAATAAAGTGTTCTCCAAGCTTGCTTGTTGCATTACTAGCCTGTTTAACATGTCTGACATAAAGGAAAATCCTTGTTCAATGTGTTTAGAAGCCATTGTGGAACCCCCTCTTAGAATGTGTCCCACTTGCACTGATATGTCTATAAAATTATAAAGAGCATATTTTAGCATTTAGAAATAATGCCATAGATGATTCTCAGACAGAAGGGAATGAGGGTGTGCCATCTAGCTCTTCCCAAGTGTCACAACCAGTAACGCCCGCACAAGTGACGCCAAGTACCTCTAGTGCGTCGAATTCATTTACTTTACAAGACATGGCCACAGTCATGAATACAACCCTCACTGAGGTTTTATCTAAACTGCCTGGTTTGCAAGGAAAGCGTGACAGCTCTGGGTTAAGAACAAATGCTGAGCCGTCTGACGCTTTGTAGCCGTATCTGATATACCCTCACAATGTTCTGAGGTAGGTATAAGGCATTTGTTATCTGAGGTAGAAATTTCTGATTCAGGAAAGACGCTCCCTCAGACAGATTCTGATATGACGGACTTTAAATTTAAGCTTGAACACCTCCGCTTATTGCTCAGGGAGGTATTAGCGACTCTAGATGATTGTGACCCTATAGTGGTCCCAGAGAAATTGTGTAAAATGGACAAATACTTAGAGGTTCCTGTTTACACTGATGTTTTTCCTGTCCCTAATAGGATTGTGAATATTGTTACTAAGGCGTGGGATAGACCAGGTATTCCGTTCGCTCCCCCTCCTGTTTTTAAGAAAATGTTTCCCATATCTGACACCATGCGGGACTCGTGGCAGACAGTTCCTAAGGTGGAGGGAGCTATTTCTACTCTTGCTAAGCGTACAACTATACCTATCGAAGACAGTTGTGCTTTCAAAGATCCTATGGATAAAAAATTAGAGGGTCTCCTGAAGAAAATTTTTGTTCATCAAGGTTTTCTTCTCCAACCTATTGCATACATTGTTCCTGTAACTACTGCAGCTGCTTTCTGGTTTGAGGCTCTAGAAGAGGCTCTTCAGATGGAGACTCCATTAGAGGAGATATGGACAGAATTAAGGCTCCTAAGTTGGCTAATTCTTTCATTACAGATGCCGCTTTCCAACTGGCTAAATTAGCGGCAAAGAATTCAGGTTTTGCCATTTTAGCACGCAGAGCTTTATGGCTTAAGTCCTGGTCTGCGGATGTGTCATCAACATCGAAACTTTTGAACATCCCTTTCAAAGGAAAGACCCTATTCGGGCCTGAACTGAAAGAGATTATTGCAGACATCACTGGAGGGAAAGGCCATGCCCTCCCTCAGGATAAAACAAATAAAATGAGGACCAAACAAAATAATTTTCGTTCCTTTCGGAACTTCAAGGGTGGTCCCGCTTCAGCTTCCTCTGCTGCAAAGCAAGAGGGGAATTTTGCCCAATCCAAGTCAGTCTGGAGACCTAACCAGGCTTGGAACAAGGGTAAACAGGCCAAGAAGCCTGCAGCTGCCTCTAAGACAGCATGAAGGGGTAGCCCCCGATCCGGGACCGGATCTAGTAGGGGGCAGACTCTCTCTCTTCACTCAGGCTTGGGCAAGAGATGTTCATGATTCCTGGGCTTTAGAAATTGTGTCCCAGGGATATCTTCTGGACTTCAAAGACTCCCCCCCCCCAAAGGGGGAGATTTCACATTTCTCAATTGTCTGCAAACCAGACAAAGAGAGAGGCGTTCTTACGCTGTGTAGAAGACCTACATACCATGGGAGTGATCCGCCCAGTTCCAAAAGAGGAACAAGGGCTAGGGTTTTACTCAAACCTGTTTGTGGTTCCCAAAAAAGAGGGAACTTTCAGACCAATCTTGGATCTCAAAATTCTAAACAAATTTCTAAGAGTACCATCATTCAAGATGGAGCCTATTCGGACCATTCTACCAATGATCCAGGAGGGTCAATATATGACTACCGTGGACTTACAGGATGCGTATCTACACATCCCTATTCACAGAGATCATCAATTCCTCAGATTTGCCTTTCTGGACAGGCATTTCCAGTTCGTGGCCCTTCCCTTCGGGTTGGCCACGGCTCCCAGAATTTTCACAAAAGTGCTAGGGTCCCTTTTGGCGGTGCTAAGGCCGCGGGGCATAGCAGTGCTGCCTTGTCTAGACGACATCTTAATTCAGGCGTCGACTTTCCAACTAGCCAAGTCTCACACGGACATTGTGTTGGCTTTTCTGAGATCTCACGGGTGGAAGGTGAACATAAAAAAGAGTTCTCTCTTCCCTCTCACAAGAGTTTCCTTCCTAGGGACTCTGATAGACTCGGTAGAAATGAAATTTTTTCTGACGGAGGTCAGAAAATCAAAACTCTTAACCACTTGCCAAGCTCTTCATTCCATTCCTCGGCCATCAGTGACTCAGTGCATGGAGGTAATCTGACTCATGGTAGCGGCAATGGACATAGTTCCTTTTGCCCGCCTACACCTCAGACCACTGCAACTATGCATGCTCAAACAGTGGAATGGGGATTATGCAGATTTATCTCCTCAAATAAATCTGGACCAGGAGACCAGAGATTCTCTTCTCTGGTGGTTGTCTCAGGACCACCTGTCTTAGGAAATGTGTTTCCGCAGGCCAGAGTGGCTCATAGTAACGACAGATGCCAGCCTGCTAGGCTGGGGTGCAGTCTGGAACTCCCTGAAAGCACAGGGCTTATGGTCTTAGGAGGAAACTCTCGTCCCGATAAACATTCTAGAACTGAGAGCGATATTCAATGCGCTTCAGGCGTAGCCTCAACTTGCTACGGCCAAATTCATTAGATTTCAGTCGGACAACATCACAACTATAGCTTATATCAATCATCAAGGAGGAACACGGAGTTCTCTAGCGATGATGGCGGTAACCAAAATAATCCGATGGGTGGAGGATCACTCTTGCCATCTCTCAGCAATCCATATCCCAGGATAGAACTGGGAGGTGGATTTCCTAAGTCGTCAGACTTTTCATCCGGGGGACTGGGAGCTCCATCCGGAGGTATTTGCCCAGCTGACTCAGCTATGGGGCACACCAGAATTGGATCTGATGGCGTCCCGACAGAATTTCAAACTTCCTCGTTACGGGTCCAGGTCCCGGGATCCCCAGGCGGTACTGATAGATGCTCTAGCAGTGCCCTGCTCCTTCAATCTGGCCTATGTATTTCCACCGTTTCCTCTCCTTCCACGTCTGGTTGCCAGAATCAAGCAGGAGAGGGCTTCGTTGATTCTGATAGCACCTGCGTGGCCACGCAGGACTTGGTATGCAGACCTAGTGGACATGTCATCAGTTCCACCGTGGTCTCTGCCAATGAGGCAGGACCTTCTAATCCAAGGTCCATTCACGCATCCAAATCTAATTTCTCTGAGTCTGACTGCTTGGAGATTGAACGCCTGATTCTATCAAAGCGTGGTTTCTCTGAGTCGGTCATTGATACCCTGATTCAAGCTAGAAAGCCTGTCACCAGGAAGATTTATCATAAGATTTGGCGCAAATATTTTTATTGGTGTGAATCCAAGGGTTACTCATGGAGTAAGATTAGGATTCCTAGAATATTGTCTTTTCTCCAAGAAGGATTGGAGAAGGGATTATCAGCTAGTTCATTAAAAGGAAAAATATCTGCTTTGTCTATTCTTTTACACAAACGTCTTGCAGATGTCCCAGACGTTCAAGCATTTAGTCAGGCCTTGGTCAGGATCAAGCCTGTATTTAAACCTGTTGCTCCACCATGGAGCCTAAACTTAGTTCTTAAAGTTCTTCAAGGGGGTTCCGTTTGAAGTAAGTATTTAACCATCACTTGTCTTGGCGGGCCATTTATGTTAATTTGTCGTCCTGGAATCCCCACCCTATGCGCTCTCTCTGCTTCGCAAGGAGTGTTCTCATCTGGTTAGTTCTTCAAGGGGTTCCGTTTGAACCTATGCATTCCATAGATATTAAGCTTCTATCTTGAAAAGTTTTGTTTTTAGTAGCTATCTCTTCGGCTCGAAGAGTTTCTGAGTTATCTGCTTTACAGTGTGATTCACCTTACCTTGTTTTCCATGCAGATAAGGTGGTTTTGCGTACCAAACCTGGGTTTCTTCCTAAGGTTGTTTCTAATAGGAATATCAACCAGGAGATTGTTGTTCCTTCACTGTGTCCTAATCCTTCCTCAAAGAAGGAACGTCTGTTGCACAATCTTGATGTGGTTCGTGCTTTAAAGTTCTACTTACAAGCAACTAAAGATTTCCTTCAAACATCTGTTTGTTGTTTATTCTGGTAAACGGAGAGGTCAAAAGGCTACGGCTACCTCTCTTTCCTTTTGGCTGAAAAGCATCATCCGTTTGGCTTATGAGACTGCTGGACAGCAGCCTCCTGAAAGAATTACTGCTCATTCTACTAGAGCAGTGGCTTCCCCCTGGGCTTTTAAAAATGAGGCTTCTGTTGAACAGATTTGTAAGGCGGCGACTTGGTCTTCGCTTCATACTTTTTCCAAATTTTCCAAATTCGATACTTTTGCTTCTTCGGAGGCTATTTTTGGGAGAAACGTTCTACAAGCAGTGGTGCCTTCCGTTTAAGGTCCCTGTCTTGTCCTTCCCTTCACCCGTGTCCTAATGCTTTGGTATTGGTATCCCACAAGTATGGATGAATCCGTGGACTTGATACATCTTACAAGAGAAAACATAATTTATGCTTACCTGATAAATGTATTTCTCTTGTGATGTATCGAGTCCACGGCCCGCCCTGTTTATTAAGACAGGCAATATATTTTTATTTAAAAAACTTCAGTCATTACTGCACCCTATAGTTTCTCCTTTTTCTTCCTAGCCTTCGGTCGAATGACTGGGGGGTAGAGCTAAGGGAGGAGCTATATAGACAGCTCTGCTGTGGGTGCTCTCTTTGCCACTTCCTGTAGGGAAGGAGAATATCCCACAAGTATGGATGAATCCGTGGACTCGATACATCACAAGAGAAATAAATTTATCAGGTAAGCATAAATTATGCTTTTTTTATTTTTTGTGTTAGGGGCATTCAAGGAGTTAAAACCCTGACCCATATGTTATGTGGATAGACAACCAAAGAAAAAAAAGAAAAAAGAAACACTATAGTTTACCAGTACAAGGATAAAAAGTTATGATTCCAGGGAGAAAATGTTACTAATCCACTCACAGATAGATTAATGTCAGACATATATAAATATATACATTCTTAGTTTTCCTCTTTTTAAAAACCTGACTGAGCTTGTGATTAAATCAATAAAAAAAAGAACATTTGAGATTAGTAAATTGGAAAGTTGTTTAAAATTTTATGTTCTAATCTGAATCATGAAAGAAAAAAATTGGGTTTCATTAAAGTTTACATTCACTTTAAGCAATTTACTATAAAAAAGTAGAGAGAATTTCATTTTTCCAAAAAAACATTTGTTCATTTTTGTTCTTTATTAAATTTTAAGTCAATATATTTACAAAAAAAATTGTTTATCTTTATTAGACTGCCTCCAAATACAGTTGAAACATGAAACAGAATAAACATTTCTCCGCAAAGTATATTAACATGATATATTTGTCATTCATTGTCCAGGGGGTCTCCAAAGACCTCGAGGTTGTCACATAAGACTTCATCTTATAGGGTATAATCTCCCTGCAGATATGCATATGAGTTCTGTAAATAAGGCAATCTCAACATTTTTCCTCTTTTTTTTTTTAAACTAAAACAAGTCAATAAATTTACTAAAGCAAACTAACAAACAGTGTGTCATTCTAAATCATTTTCGCAATAATACCTTGTAATCTTTGCGTCACAGCCACTCTGACCTCTCGGATATATCCTAGATCTACCATCTTCTTATTCCATAGTACGGGAAGTATCTCCCTCCTCCCACCAAAGAATCACTCCCATAATTTCCACTCTCCTCTAAGTTGTGCATTAAGAATATATTCTGTATTTCTAAGGGGGGATAAAATTTGTTTTTGAGTCGAGATGGGTAGGGAAGATATGTATGGCTCTTATTTTTTGATGAAGTTTGTTGTTCTAAACCTTTATATCTCCTAGGAAGTTAGCTTGTTCACAAAATAGTTGATTAGTGAGAGTATGCTTAAGTTTTGTAAGGGTCGGGGGGTTTTGTTTTAACCAGTGACATAAAATAAGCTTCCTTGCTAGCAGTATTATATTACCCATCAGCTTCCTCATTGCACAGGTGTAATCTCTAAGGTCTAAAAATATCACCTTTTCCAAAGTAAATACTGTGTGAGTGTGTGTTAGTGTGTTGACCCACTGCGCAATCATATGCCATAATTTTTGCAAGGGTGGACATTTCCAAATCATGTGAACAAGATCTGGTTTTGGATGTCTGCATTTACTGCAATATTGTGGTTCT
Source organism: Bombina bombina (assembly GCF_027579735.1). NCBI lineage: Eukaryota > Metazoa > Chordata > Amphibia > Anura > Bombinatoridae > Bombina > Bombina bombina. The sequence continues at coordinate 1,016,561,536 of NC_069502.1, forward strand.
TTGGAACCCCATTTTTGGAAGTCTCTAGGTGTGATATATGCAATGTGCACTAGTTTCGTGTGCGATTCCCTAGCATCCATAGACAACTTGGTTTTCTTACATGTTTCGAAACTCTTCAGAATCTGTGTTCCCGTGACCTCCGACCCCAGTCTATTTGACCAGTCTGATGCTAACTCTGCTATCATCTTGGTACTGTAAGTTTCCTGCATCAGGCTGTAAATAGGTGTGATGGAACGATTACCTTGTTTAGCCCAAGAGACTATTTTATCAATCATGTCTATATTGAGTCCCGACTGTGGGTCTCTTAGAGTATGTATATAATGTTTAGCTTGTAAGTAGGCAAAGTGATGCTGTTTTGGAATATCATATTTGGTCATTAAGTCTAAGAATGGAGATGTTGCACTACTGTCTGGAATTAATAAGTCTTGTATATGTCGTAAACCCCTCTGCTCCCAGGTCCTAAATGTCTGAGTTGTGAAGCCTGGTATAAAATTCGGGTTGCCTCTGAGAGGTAGGAATTTAGATTTACGAGAAGAGATGTTGAAGTGTTTACATATTCGCTGCCATATTTTAATTGGGCCTGCAAATGAGTCCTTGAATCTTCTGCTCTAATTTATTAAGAGGAGAATGGGGTAGGAAGGACAGTGACCAGAGTTGTACCATTTCCCTTTCAAGGTCACGGATCGTAAAAGTTTCTATATTTAGACACCAGTCCACAATATATTTTATTTGTGGTGCCCAGTTATAGAATTGTAAGTTTGGGAGTCCCAAACCACCTTTCAGCGGTGAGATGGTCAATTTGCGAAGGCTAAGCCTATGTTTTTTTCCCTTTCCACACAAAATTGGTGATAATTGAGTTTAGCTGTTTTAAGTCTCTTTTTGACAGTGGTTCGGGGATCATTTGGAATAGATATAGCAGTTTGGGGAAAATTATCATTTTAATGAGGTTGACTCTTGCCGTGAGGGTTTATAATTGGAGTCATACCAAGTGTCTGTGTTTGCTGAGAGTTTCACTCCCAGGTATGTAAAATCAGTGGAAATTGTCTTGAAGTCAAATTCCTCAATAGTTTGAGTGTGGCACGGGTTGAGCTCTGATTTAGTTTTGTTAATTTAGTAACCTGAAATGTTCCCAAAGTGGTCTATTATGGACATCATTTTTGGTGTATTAGTTTGGGGATCAGTGATATATAGTATCAAATCATCTGCAATCAGAGAGAGGTGAAGTTTTGCATTTCCCAGTTGCAGTCCCGGAACTTTATTTCTAATCGTAATGGCCAAGGGCTCTATTGCCAAGTCAAATAATAGAGGGGATAGTGGGCATCCCTGTCTAGTTCCCCGCTTAAGGGGGAAAGAAGGAGTAGTGTCGCCGTTAATAAGAATGGATGCTGTAGGGTTTGTGTAAAGCGTTTATATGGCCGATACAAAATGTCCCTGAAATCCACATTTTGCTAATACTGTATAGAGGTGGTCCTATAAGACCTTAATCAAAAGCCTTTTCTGCATCTAACAGAAGGAGGCAGGCCTCTGGTAGATCCTGTAAAATCCCCTCTTTTCTCCACTTTTCATAATAAGAAAAAATCAATTGTACCTTCCTCACGTTACAGACAGAAGATCTATGTTTGACAAAACCTGTTTGGTCAGGGTGGATCAGGGAAGGGAGTATAGGTGCAAGTCTGTTTGCTAGTAATCTAGCAAATAAGTAATCTTGTAGTCCGTGTTGAGTAGGGAAATTGGTCTATATGAGCTAGGGGACAATGGATCTCTACCTGGCTTTGGGATAATAGTTATAATAGCTTCTGTAAACCTCTGTGAAATTGTAGCTCCCTCCTGCATGATATAATTAAATAAATTGGCTAAAGACTCTCCTATCTCTGTCCTCATTATTTTATATAATTCCCCCGGTATACCATCTGGTCCCGGTGTTTTTTCTGTCGGGAGGTCCTTAATGACCTGTTCTATCTCCTGACTTGTTATTGGTGCATTTAAGTAAGTATTTTGTTCTTCAGTTAATTGAGGCATAGATAGGCCTTTCCAGAATTTCGTACAACTCTGTGTAGTAGTCAGTAAATGCAGTCTATATGTCTTTTGCATCAGTCATTGTCCGGTCCCTATCCTTAATTGCTAGAATCGAAGTTTGCTTACGTGGGAGTTTTGTAACTTTTGCTAGGTATTTACCAGTCCTATTACCAAATCTCTAAAATCTGGCCTGAGAGTGTGAGAGAGAGTGAACTGCTTTTTGGTTCAAAAATGCATCTCTATTGGTTTTTGCCTCTGCGTATTTGATCCTATTCTGTGTGGTTGGGCATCTTAGATATCTGTTATATGCATTTGTCATCTGTCGCAAAAGAAGAGTCTCTTTAGATTTCCTTTTTTTTTTGTAATACCTGCCGCATAAGAGGTAATTACTCCTCGTAGAACTGCCTTGGCAGTCTCCCAATAGAGGAGTGGGTCATTGCTGTGTTGTGAGTTAGCTAACTGAAAGGTCTGCCAATGCGTAATGAGGTATCTATGTAGGTTAACGTCTTTATGTAAAAAGTTAGGGAATCTCCATCTCAGCTTTGTGGTTGTGTATTTATCCATGGAGATGAAGAGAGAGATGGGGACGTGATCGGAAAGGGTTATGGGATGAATTTTAGCATCTCTGATTCTATTACTTAATCTACCTGCCACTAGGAACAGGTCAATACGCGATAATGTGTCTTTGGATGTGGTGTGGCATGTATAGTCTTTGGAATCTGGATTACGTTCCCTCCAAGTATCCTTGAGGTCTAATTTATTGGCAAATTTACTCAAAATTCTAGAGTCTCTCTTGTGGTATTTAGGTATTTGAAGCTTGTTTAAGGTTGATTGAGGATCTTTAAATCGGTCTGCGGGGACTTTTGGAGCTATGTTGAGGTCACCCCCCAAGATAATGGTATCTACCTGAGTGCTAAGTAATTTTTGTTGTAGATGTTGCCAGAATTCTTGTTTTTTATCATTAGGGGCATATATTCCTATCAATACTATAGGGATATTTTCTATTGTCACATGAGAGATGACATAGCATCCCTCTGGGTCGCATTCTGACTTGGATATCTTGTAATTTAGATTTTTACTGAACAATATAGCTACTCCTCTTGCTCTACGTGTCTCATAGGTAGTGTGGAGTACCTCAGCCACCCACATTTGTTTTAATTTTTGATGTTCCTGCGTGTTTAGATGAGTCTCCTCAAGTATCGCTATGTCAGCTTTGTTTTCAAGTAATTCAATATGGCTTTTCTTATTATGGGCAACATGATGCCTCCTACATTCCACGCCACTATTTTACCTGTACGACCAGCCATGTAAGAATAATATAAGTGTATTATCTATATGTGGATGTAAGTTGGAGTGTATAATGTGAGTTCGTAGAACTTACATACAATGCCTGTTTGGGTGCCTTGCAAACAGTTTTTTCCTTTCCCGGAGTCAGAGTGGCGGACCAGATCTACTCTAAAAAGTACAAAAGATAAATCATTAATCCAGATTTTTTCCAAGGTATATAAGGATGCTGCATTCCTAAGAACAAAAACAGATATAACAATAATCAAACAGACAAACCAACAAATAAACATAAAAAGAACATTCTCCAAGAAGGCCCTGTGGATCAGGGCTAGCTAGATGAGACTTTTCAGTCTATTAGATCCCTTTTATAAGAATTTGAGGAAGTTTTTTTAGCCATTTAGGATCTCTTAGTTATCCACAGATCTTCTGTGTGACAAGATGTTTGAGATTCATTCTTCTGACATGGAAACAAAGGTGTTTTCTGCATTTCAGGTTAGGTTCTCATCCGGCATGTGTATGTGTCCACTCTCAGCTTCTTCTTTGTCCAGATAGTGTTGTAGATGTTTGGGCGAGTCAAAGAACTTTGGCCCCCTTGAAGTTTGGAGTTTCAGTTTCGCTGGAAAAAGCAAAGTCACAGTGCGGCCTTTCTCTAACAGTCTCTTGCAATAGGGGGAAAATTCTTTACGCCTTCTTGTGATCTCTACAGAGTAATCTTGAAAGAGGTATATGCATTTGCCTTCATATTCCAGGGCAGGAGTCTGCCTGTAAGCCCTGAGGATCTGTATTTTATCCTTGAAATTTAAGTATTTAACCATCACTTGTCTTGGCGGGCCATTTATGTTAATTTGTCGTCCTGGAATCCCCACCCTATGCGCTCTCTCTGCTTCGCAAGGAGTGTTCTCATCTGGTATTTTCAAGAGTTTAGGAAGAATGTTTTCGACAAAGTTTAATAATGCTGTGCTTGGTACAGATTCAGGTAGTCCCACAATCCTTAAATTGTTACAATGTGACCGATTTTAAAGGTCATCAACCTTATCCATGAGAATTTTGTTTTGTTTCTGTAAGTTAGTCACTGCAATCCTACTTTCTTGTTGTCTATCTTCCATATCAGACAGTCTTCTCTCTGCATGTGTTAATCTTGTATTGAATTCTTTGAACTCAGAACTCATAGTATCAACTCCAGTCTGAAGTCTTTCAATCTTTGGCAGAAACAGCACCGAGAGCTGCGACACTATAGGGTGTGTATCTGAGAAATCTGGATTTTCCTGATCTAAATGGGTCTTTTCTACTCCTGAAGTGTCAGGGTGTTGTTTTATCAGTCTGTTTAATGTATGCGTTATAATATTTGCGCATGCAGAGGGGGGGGGGCGAGTGCAGAATAAGAATGGACAAATCACCCACACTTCAATTATAACACTGTAAATCGTCCAAATGTTTGCAGGATGTTCTAGATACTGAGTGTCTTATTTCTCCCAAAACATATAGTCCAATAGATATGGCTCTTGAGAGTGTAATGGCAGCCATCTGTTTGCTGCCTACGGTATGCTTGTTACTGATTCCAACAAAGGGATCTGAGCTTTATGCAGTTAATCCATATTCCTGAGATTTTGCATGGTATATTCTCTGTATTTAGGGGCTCAAGCAAGTGGCAAAAAGAGAAAAAGGAGGGAGATGGGCTTGGCAATTATGAGATATTCCCCAGTCCCATATATAGTTTAGGGCCTAGAAAGTTCTGTAAAATGGGGTGTATGATCCTCTATGTCCTCCCCTGCTCTGACTGAATGTTTCACATACCAATGCCCATGAGGAGTAAACTGTTGCCCTAGTACCACTGTAAAAGCGATCCGGATCTTAGGAATCCTGACTCTTCTCTGCTTTGTGTTCAGCTAGCCTCCGGTACCTGTGTCTGTGTACTGCATAGGTCACTGAAGTCCCTTGTGTATGCTGTGATTGCGCTGCAGTTGAGGCCTAGTCACAGCCTTTTCCTTCGTCACTTCCGGCAGCTGAGGCGTGGTTCTCAGCCTCCAACGACTTCACCGGTTTCTCTGTTGTCCCGGCTCCTTCCCTGAGCCTAGGGATTGAATGTTGGGCCGGATTCGAGCGGCAGGAGATGTTAAATGGGAATTGGAGAGCGGAGCTCTCTTCCCTTGCTGCTGCTCTCAAGGCCCACCCACCGGAAGTCCCCCTGATGTGATATTTTAAAGTGCAGAGATGATATACAATGTCATTTGAAAGTTACTATTACTGGAAATACTATTAATATTCTGTGGGTTTCAATTTGAATAAAATCATTATAGAGGTGTGACAGCTTGTTTACTAAAGAAATAAGGTCCATACTGTGTATTTTTTTAATGCATCTATGGCATGTTGTGTTTTTGTACTGGGAAATAAATGCATATCTGTAAATGTTTTAATATGATTTAAAATAAAACCAACAAGGTTTGTAAAGGGAAAAGCAACACAATATTATTTTTCAAGGATATATTTGTTATACAAGTATTAAAAAGATATCTAAAAATAAACAGATTGTATACTACAGTCATAGAGTAAGTAAATACAAATAAAGCTAGCATGTTTTTACTGCAAATTCTCTTCTGCAGTTCCAAGTCAATGCAGAATAAAAATGTGGTTTTGATGCACAAAAGCTTCTCAGAATAAACAGTAACATATTCCATATGTGGTAGAATACTTATGGCCCTTTATATTCCATAAACTTCACAAATGCCAGAAATAGATAAATAGAAAAAAAAAGACATGCATGGGGAGATGACTGCATGAAAGCCACAATAAAATGTTGTAAGAATTATTTTCTCACACTTTTTTGGCTTGAATCCCATAGTTTTAAGTTCTAAGGAAATGTTACAATTTTTTATTTCTTTCATGTAGGTGTCGAGAGTCCACAAGCTAGTTACTGATGGGATATACATTCCTACCAGGAGGGGGCAAAGTTTCCAAAACCTCAAATGACTTTAAATACACCTCCCACCTCACTCAAACCTCAGTTTTAAAAACGTTGCCTTCTTAGGAGGTGATGAAGCATGTTGTGCTTGATTTCTTCAGTGAAAGGCGCTTCTAAGCATATTCAAGCCCAGTTCCTCTCTAAGTCCAGTGTTTGTCTGAGGGATGTGATGAGACCATGTTTTCGCCTATGGGAAAGCTTTTTATAAGGCTGTTTGTAAATCGGTCTCAGGGATACATCTGCTACCTCTCTTTATAGATTGACAATATACTCTTATATCATTACCTCTGCTGATATGTTTCAGTACTGATTTGGCTGTCTGCTATATGTGGATGGGTGTCTTACATGGTAAGTATATACTTTTATTATATAAGGCACTCTCTATGGATTGGGCACTTTTTAAGTAAAGTTGTTATATATTGTTTGTATACATGCCTTGAGTCAGTAATTCAGTGCTCTTATTTAGCGACTTTAATTAGTGGCTAAATGTTTGTCAAGGTAGCGTCTGTGAAGCATACAGGATTTTTTTTGTAGCTAGTAATTTATTAATTAGGATGCTACGTATTATATTAGTCTCATGGAATGTTGATAATCACATTTTATGAAGTACAATAGAATGATCCATTTAGGTTTTATTTAGGTACATTTCTTTTTTTTTTTGTATATACAAATTAAATTATTTTCTGCTTTTTAGAGTGATAGGTGTATTAGAAATTTACACGCAAATGCGCATGTGATAAAGCTATTTATGACATACGTGACATCATCATTTTGCTCTGTTTTTTGGCGCCAAATTTTTTCTGGCCAAATTTGCTGTTATAAGCTCTGCCCCCAGCTCATTCAGTGCTTTCTGAAAATGCTTAGGGAGCTTTCATGCAGCATTATTTTATGAATCAGTTTTCTTTTTTTTATAAATATTTGTTCTGTTTCCCATTCTATCAAGCCTGTTTTATAATCACATATAGGAGGACCATGGATATAAATTTGCAGAATTATTATTATTTTTTTCAAATTTAGTTTCTTTGCAATTATGTCTCAAACTGAACCTGCCTTGGATGTTACTATAGGATTTGAGCTGCCTGAACACGTATCTACCAAAACTAAGTGTGTTTGTTGTATTAAAGCTGATCTGAATTCTTCAGCTCAATTATGTGACTGTTGCGTTAACAATTTGTTAAATGCTGATAATATATCTATGAGTACAAATGCACCCACTGTTATTCTATCTCAGTCTAATAATGTACATAGCATTCCTGCAGAAATGAAAGATTTTATTGCTGCAGCTATAGAGAAGGCAATAACTGCTATTCCATAAAAGGGTTTTGCTACATTTTCCTAAACCTAGTGAATTAAGTTCTGACCTTCAACATACTGATGTATACTCTACTGATGGGGTTTCCTCTGATTCAGAGGACGCCACGTCAAAGACAGATATAGACAAATCATCTTTTTTATTTAAGATAGAATATATTCGCTCTCTCTTAAAGAAAGTTTTTGTTTACTTTGGGTATTGAGGAGTCTAAAGCTCCTAATGATAAAGCTAGAAATCGTCTACATTCTGTATTTAAGACTACTGTTATTACTCCTGAAGTATTTCCTATTCCTGAAGCTATCTCTAATGTGATTGCTAAAGAATGATCTAAGCCTGCTACCTCTTTTAATTACTTCTTATAGTTTTAAGAAATTGTATCCTTTACCTGTGGCCAATTTAGAACTTTGGGAAACAGTTTCTAAAGTTGATGGGGCAATTTCCTCTCACCAAACGTATTACTATTCCTATGGAAGACGGTACTTATTATAAGGATCCTTTAGATAGGAAGCTTGAATCTTATGGCTTAAATCTTGGAATGCTGAATCTTTTTGGTTAACAATTGGATTCTTTTATCCCCACGGTTACAGGGGGTAAGGGAGTTTTTCTGCCCCAAGAAAATAAATCTAAGGGTAAATTTAAAGCTCCTTTTGTCAGAATAGAGAACAGAAAACCACTCCTTCCCCTAATGCCTCTGGCTCTAATTGGAGGCCATCTCCGAATTTGAATAAATCCAAGCCTTATAAACCTTCATGAAGGTGCGGCCTTCAAGTCGGTTCTTCTGGTAGGGGGCAGACTAAAGCTATTTCAAAGAGTTTGAACAGACTCTGTCCAAAATCAGTGGATTCAGAATATAATTTCTCAGGGGTATCGAATAGGATTCAGAATAAGATCTCCCTTGGGAAGATTCTTTAATACTCATGTAACAAAAAAAAACCAGTAAAAGCTCAAGCTTTTCAGAAATGTGTTTCAAATCTAGAACTTTCAGGGGTAATTGTCCCAGTTCCACAGCAGGAACAAGGATTGGGTTTTTATTCAAATATTTTCATTGTACAAAAGAAGGAAAACTCTTTCAGACCAATTTTGGATAGTTTTGTAAGAGTCTCAACTTTCAAGATGGTGACTATAAGGACTATTCTGCCTTTTGTTCAGCAAGGTCCCTTCATGTCCACAATAGACTTACAGGACGCTTACCTTCACATTCCGATTCATCCAGATTCTCTTTTCTAAACAAGCATCACCATTTTGTTGCTTTTCCGTTTGGCCTTGCAACAGCACCAAGAATATTCTCAAAAGTTCTAGGTGTCCTTCTATTTGTACTCAGAGAGCAGGGTATTGCAGTTTTTGGAGTGTTTCCTTATTTGGACGATATCTTAGTACTAGTTCAATCTTTTCATTTAGCAGAATCTGACATGAAACAACTTCTATTGTTTCTTCAAAGAGATAGTTGGAGGATCAATTTACTACCTGGGCTGTGATCACAACAGATGCAAGTCTCACAGGTTGGGGAGCTTTTTGGGGGTCTCTGACAGCACAAGGAGTTTGGAATCCTCGAGAGGCCAGGTTACTGATCAATATCTTAGAACTCCATGCTATTTTTAGAGCTCTTTAGGCTCGGCCTCTATTAAAGAGAGAACTGTATATTTGGTTTCAAACAGACAATGTCACAACAGTGGAATATGTCAAATCATCAAGGGGGAGGGGCTCGCAGTCCCCTAGCAATCAAATAAGTATCTCTAATACTTTCTTGGGCGGAATCCAACTCTTTTCTAATCATTGCGATTCATATACCAGGTGTAGACATTTGGGAAGCGGTTTATCTCAGCTGTCAGACTCTGGAAGTGGTCTCTACATCCAGGTGTATTCTATCAGATTGTGCAGATGTGGAGTCTTCCCGGCATAGATCTGATGACTTCTTGTCTGAAAAAGAAATTTCCCAGATACCTCTCCAGGTCCAGGGATCCTCAGGCGGAAATGATGGATGCTCTAGCTGTTCCTTCGTTTTACCAACCTGCTTACATTTTTCCGCCTCTGGTTCTTCTTCCAAGAGTGATCTCAAAGATTATAATGGAACAATCTTATGTGTTTCTGATAGCTCCAGCATGGTTTCACGGGTTCTGGTATGTGGATCTTGTCCGAATGTCCAGTTGCCAACCTTGGTCACTTCCTCTAAGACGTGACCTTCTGTCTCAAGGCCCGTTTTTTCCATCCGGATCTTAAATCTCTAAATTTGAAGGCATGGAAGTTGAACACTTAGTCCTTAGTCATAGACATTTCTCTGACCCTGTTATTAACACTATGATGCCGGCTTGTAAGCCTTTTTTTAAGGAAAATATATCACAAGGTTTGGTGTTCCATTCATGGTTATTCTTGGCATTCTTTTAGAATTCCTAGGATTCTTCAGTTTCTTCAGGATGGTTTGGATAAAGTTTTGTCTGCTAATACTTTGAAAGGACAAATCTCTGCTCTTTCTGTTTTATTTCATCTATCTATCTATGTCTATTGGGTTCTTGTAAAGCGTGGCTATTCACCCATAAGGGTCTCAAGTCGCTGAGGGGGTGCAGTTCAGTCGAAGAGCCAGGTCTTGAGGTCCTTTCTGAACTTAGTTAGGGCGGTAGCTTGTCTGAGGTACAGCGGGAGGGTGTTCCAAGTCTTGGCTGCCATGTGAGAGAAGGATCTGCCTCCCGCTGTTGTTTTCCTGATGCGGGGGATGACTGCGAGGGCTTGGTCGGCCGATCAAAGTTGTCTTGCAGGGGTGTAGAAGGTAATGCGGTGGTTCAAGTATTCGGGACCGATGTTGTGGAGGGCCTTGAATGCGTTATTCTTTTGTTGATCGTGAGCCAGTGCAGGTCCCGCAGGTGTTTGGTGATGTGGCATTGACGAGGGATGTCGAGGATTAGTCTGGCCGAGGCATTCTGGATGCGCTGTAGTCTCTTGGAGCTTGATAGTGGTGCCGGCGTAGAGTGTGTTACCATAGTCCAGTCGGCTGCTGACGAGGGTGTGAGTGACAGTCTTCCTGGTCTCGGTTGGGATCCATTTGAAGATCTTTCGCAGCAGGTGAAGTGTATAGAAGCATGCAGAAGAGACGGCGTTGATTTGCCAGTCCATGGAGAGCGATGAGTCCAGGATGACGCCTAGATTTCGTGCATGGTCGGTGGGGGTTGGATGGTGTCCGAGGGCTGTGGGCCACCAGGAGTTATTCCAAGCAGATGTGGTGGGACTGAGGAGGAGGACTTTGGTCTTGTCTGCGTTAAGCTTTAGGCATTTGTAGCTCATCCAGGTGGCGACTGCTGTCAGCGCTTCTTGGACGTTTCTCTTGGCGGTAGTGGGGTCACTGGTGAGTGAGATGATTAGCTGGGTGTCGTCGGCGTAGGAGACGATGTTGAGGTTGTGTCGTTGGGCGATGGCGGCAAGAGGGGCCATGTAGATGTTGAATAGGGTGGTGCTCAGCAAAGAGCCTTGGGGTTCACTGCAGCTGATTTCTGTGGGCTTGGAGGTGAAGGGTGGGAGTCTAGCTTTCTGGGATCTTTGCCAGCATCGTGTAGTCGGTTGCGGAGGGTGAGGTGTGAGACCGTGTTGAATGCTAGGTCTAGGAGAATGAGGGCGGCGGTCTCTCCTCGGTCGAGTAGAGAGAGGATGTCATCTGTGGCGGCGAGGAGGGCGGTCTCGGTGCTGTGGTTGCTCCTGAAACCAGATTGGGAGGGGTCCAGGGTGGGTTTGGCTTCCATGTAGTCAACGAGTTGTGCGTTGATGGACTTTTCGAAGACTTTGGCCGCTAAGGGGAGCAGAGAGATTGGGCGGTAGTTCTTCGGATCATTGGGGTCAGCCGTGGGTTTTTTCAGTAGGGGTTTTAATTCTGCGTGCTTCCAATCATCCGGAAAGGTGCCGGTTTTGATGGAGCAGTTGATGGTGCTGCAGAGCTCGGGGGCGATGGTGTCACCCGCTTCGTTGAAAATGTGATGTGGGCATGGGTCAGAGGGTGCTCTGGAGTGGATCGATCTCATGATTCTGATGGTGTCCTCTGTGTTGAGGGGGCTCCAGATGATCCGTGTGGGGTAGGCGGTGGTGTATTTGGGTGAGGTATCGGTGGGAGTTGGTGGGTAGGCGGGGGTGGGTGAGTTCTGGGGCGCGAAGCTGTCATAGATGCCAACGATCTTGCGGTGGAAGTACATTGCGAGGTTATCGCAGAGGTCCTGGGAGGGCGGGATGTCGTTGGTGTCGCTGTTGGGATTGGAGAATTCTTTGATGACTGTGAATAGCTCCTTGTTGTTGTGGACGTTGGCATTGATTCTATCTTGGATGGCTGTCTTCTTGATGGTTTTGATGAGGTGGTGGTGGATATTGATGGCTTCTTTGTAGGCTGTTTTATTTGAAGGTGTCTTGCTGGATCTCCAGGTCCTTTCCAATCGCCTGCAATGGCGTTTGGAGTCCTGGAGGGCAGGGGTGAACCAACTAGCCTTGTTGGTGGGTTGGTGAGTTTGCGGTTGGACGGTTTCTTGAGAGGGGCGAGGGTGTTGGTGCAGTCTGTGAGCCAGTGGGGGAGGTTGCGGGCGGAGGATTTGGCATCTGTGGAGGTAGCTGGGGGGCACTTGTTCAGGGTGGAGTGCAGTTGGTCTTCGGTGATGTTATTCCAGTTTCTGCGAGGTGGGTGGTGCTGCCAGAGGTGTGTGGTGGGTTTGTTGACGGAAAAGTGTATGCAATGGTGGTCAGTCCAATGGAGTTCGGTGATGTGGTTGACTGAGATGTGGTTGCCTGCAGAGAAGATAGGGTCGAGGGTGTGTCCAGCTAAGTGGGTTGGGGAGTTGATGAGTTGCTTTAGTCCGATGGTTCCAAGGTTTTCTAAGAGGTTGGTGGTGTTGTGGTCGTTGGGGTTGTCTAGGTGGAAGTTGAGGTCACCGAGGAGGATGTAGTCTGTTGAGGGGAGGGTGTGGGGTGCGATGAGGTCGGTGATGGAGTCGCAGAAGGCAGGACGAGGTCCGGGAGGTCTGTAGATGAGGGTGCCACGGAGGGTGGTGTTGGGACTGACCTGGATCTTGAAGTGTAGGTGTTCCAAGCCTGGTGAGTGGTAGTTGGAGCTGGTTGTGACATGGAGGGAGTGTTTGTGGATGATGGCGATGCCTCCTCCCGGTCGGTTGCTGCGGTCCTTGTGGGAGATCTTGTATCCGTCGGGGATGGAGATGGCGATGTCAGGCATTGATGTGGGGTTCAGCCAGGTTTCACAGAAAGATTGCTAATCTTCCTGATGTTCACTGTTTCATATAGGCTTTGACTCATATCAAACCTGTTATTAAATCTATATCCCCTCCTTGAAGTCTATATTTGGTATTAAAGAATGTGCAGGCTCCTCCTTTTGAGCCTATGCATTCTTTGGACATTAAACTACTTTCTTGGAAAGTTCTATTCCTATTGGCTATCTCTTCTGCTAGAAGAGTTTCTGAATTGTCTGCTCTCTATTGCGAGTCTCCTTATCTGATTATGCGGACTTCGTTTACATTTTTGCCTAAAGTTGTGAATTCTAACAACAATAATAGGGGAATGGTTGTTCCTTCCTTGTGTCCTAATCCTAAGAATACTCTTGAAGATCTTTACATTCTTTGGATGTGGTAAGAGCTTTGGAATATTATGTTGATGCTACTAAAGATTTTAAAAAAAACTTCTAATCTATTTGTTATTTTCTTGGGTTCCAGAAAACATCAGAAAGCCTATGCTATTTCTTTGGCATCTTGGTTGTAACTTATGATTCACAAAGCTTATTTGGAGGCGGGACAGTCTCTGCCTCAGAGAATAACAGCTCATTCTACAAGATCAGTTGCCACATCTTAGGCTTTCAAGAATAAAGCTTCAGTTGATCAAATCTGCAAAGCAGCCACTTGGTCTTTTTTTGCTTACCTTTACTAAATGTTACCATTTTGACGTTTTTACTTCTTCGGAAGCAGCTTTTGGTAGAAAGGCTCTTCAGGCAGCTGTCTCAGTTTGATTCTAGTGCCAATGAGTTAATATTTTTTATTTATTTAATTTCTCAGCGGAAATAGCTATATTTATTTTATCCCTCCCTCTATAGTTACTCTTGGACTTCCACATCAAGGGTATTCTATATCATCAGTAACTAGCTCGTGGACTCTCGCCACCTATATGAAAGAAAGCTCAATTTATGTAAGAACTTACTTGATAAATTAATTTCTTTCATAGTGGCAAGAGTCAACGAGACCCACCCATTTTTGGGGGTTATGATTTTGTTGTATAAAGCACATTATTTATCCTGTTCCTCTTTTTTTATGTTTTTACTCCTTATACACCTCTCTAACTTGGTGATACGTTAGACTGAGGTATGAGTTAGGTGAGAGGTGTATTTATAGACATTTGAGGTTTGGGAAACTTTTCCCCCTTCTGGTAGGAATGTATATCCCATCAGTAACTAGCTGGTGGATTCTTGCCACCATGAAATAAACAAATTTATCAGGTAAGTTCTTACATAAATTGTTTTATTGTTTTTTTTATTTCATTAATGAATTTGGCTGCATTTTTAGAGAGATCTTGAAAAAAAAAAACAGGAAGTGAGGAAGTGTCTCTTCCCTTTCAAATTGGACTGTTGTTTTAATATCAAAATGTTAATGAGAGGCTTCCTCTGTTTTTATTTGATTTCACTTAATAGTTTAGCTTAATTGGTCATGAGACTACTACTTGCCCCCCTAGACTCGTGATAGGCCCAGTTGCCAATTCAAAACCCCTGCCTCTTTTTGTACAGCCCGTAAGCTAAGATGTTTGGGGAAAAAGGAATAATATATGAAAGCTAGTGCAAATTATATGAAATTCAAATTTCAGTGTCTACAAAAACAAAGTTTTAACACAGCCACTCTGTGTATTGTCTATAGCTACTGAGAAATTGCAATAGAGACCATATGTGGCACTGTCATCATTTTGTGCTGCTGCTTAGCGCAATACACTAAACATCAACATCAAATCCACAACTTAAAGGAAAGCAATGGTCAGGATATTTAGAAACTTTAAAATAGAACTCATCACAGCAAAATTTCCACACAAAATATTTTTTTTTAAGAAAATGTAAACCAGTGCTGCAACAAAAATAATTTTCCTAGTGACACATTTGTTTGTCATATATTTTGAATTTGTTAAATAAGCTTGCAGGGATTTGTTTTCCCTGCTGGTATAGAAGTACATACATAATATCCTTAATTTTGTCTCTTGGCAAAGCCTAAAATATTTACTATCTTGTTCTGTAAAAAACAACTCCTCCTGCTATAAACCCTCAACCTGGTTCAATGTTGTATAATCAAGTTTTGTTTTCTTTAATACTATAATGGAGCAATCTGATTCTGTTCCCAAATCTATTTGAGAAACGGAGTCCACTGAACAGCGGTTCCCACTCCAGCTCATTTATCTGATCAATCAGACCAACCTAATGCTGTTTCAATGGGTATTAATGCACCTTTTGTTTGTTCAAGACAACAGTTATTATGTTTTACCTACTGTGAAAAATGTTTATCAAGGCTGTAGTATCTGAGGCACTGGCACTGCTCTCCTGCTTTCAAAAAAGCGTAAAAGGCCAGTCCAGGTTTTACCTTATATCAGTTATATGTGCCCTGAATCTAGTGATACTGCTGTGTCTTCTGATGGAGAAGTTTCCTCTTGTGATGAGGAATCTTCAACTGATATTGAACCTGATATTTCCTTTTTTTTTTTTTTTAAGTTTAACATATTCATGCTCTCTTAAAAGAGGTCTTAATTACTTTAGGGGTTAAAGATCGTAAAGTTTGATGATAAGCCTTGTAATCATTTAAATTATGTTTTTAAGTGTTTATCTCCCAGAGGTTTTCACTATTCCTGATGCTGTCTCTGACATGATTTCTAGGGAATGGCCTAAGCCAGGTAATCATTTTACTCCTTTTGCAAGGTTTAAAAAGTTATATCCTTTACCTGCTGCTAACGTTGATTTATGGGAAATTGTTCCCAATGTGGATGGGGCCATTTCCTTCTTAATATGGGAAGAGTCCTCAGCTGCATTCCTTACTTGTGGTAAATACTGAACCTGGCCACCAGGAGGAGGCAAAGACACCCCAGCCAAAGGCGTAAATACCTCCCCCACTTCCTCATAACCCCATTCATTCTTTTCCTTTTGTCACAGGAGGTTGGCAGAGAAGTGTCAGAAGATTTTGGAGTAGTCTCTTATGGAGGGTAGTACTCTTTGAGATGGGACCAGAGTTTTAAGTAGTCCTGTCAGCCTCTCAGTCAGAGCATGGAGGAAAGAGTCCGGAGATGCAGGGAGAGTCTTTCTGCGACACCATCCCGACTTACATTAACTGCTCCATAAGCAATCAGCGTTGACAAGTTTCGCTGCCTGCTTTCTTCACTCAAGTCCATGTCAGAAGCAACGCTACTATCTGTCAAACTTGAAGGACCGTATTACTGTTCCACAGCATAGATTCTGGTAAGATCGTTTAATTTTTTATACATGTATGATAACGCAAGAAGACAGGGTCACAGTGTGACTCCTTTTATCTTTATAGAATCAAGGGTTAATATCTCCTGAGGGAGATTATTGAACAGTGGACATTAATCTTATATGTTTATTTGATTTTATGCTGCTTTTATGTGTGAGATATTATGGGATCATAGGCTGTTATGGAATATACAGGTTTCACTTTCACTTTGAGAGCTGTTCAGCTTACAAGTTTGGCGTGCTTTCTCTCATAGCAGAGACGGTCCTACATTGTGCAGTTTTCATTCCCTCTTTCCTGACCGGGTGTCTTATCAGAGAGGATTCATAAATCTCTGTACTGTCTGGCTCATAGGAGATGGGGGATGCACCAGCCATTGAGGTATAAGGGTGTCGTTTTTGTGAATATAGTTCTCCGTTTATTGCACTAACGACGGAGGATTCGGTTACTTTAGAGGGTACTCCCTCTATTCCTAAAGAGTAATTCCTGTTTATATTGTGAGGAGGCCTTAGATCCGCCCTCTCAATTAAGTTCTATATGCCTTAATAATGTGATAATATCAAACATGTTTTATACCACTGAGCTGTCCACCTCTGAGGAGTTGTCGTCCAGTGAGGTGCGTACCCTACATTCTTCTCTCTCTACACATGCAGTTTCCCATAGCATTGCTGACCCTCCAGCCTTTTTTCCACCAGACGTTACTGTGCAGTTAAGACGGTGGTGTCTGCGGCCTTTAATGCTTTACCTCGCCCTGCCAAGCGCAAGCGAAAGGTTACATATTGCACTCCTTCCCATAGTACATCAGATAATTTATTGGATTTAACTAATAAGGTTATCCGAGGATGAAGTTCTTTCTGAGACTTCAGAGTATGAACATTCTGGATCGGAGTCTGCTGCCTCTAGGCCTCCAGCTGTGGAGGAACTAGTCTTTAGTTTTAGGAATTTGCGCTTTCTTCTAAAGGAAGTTTTGGCAAATTTTGAGGTTCCAGAAGGCAAAATTGCCTAATGATTCCTAAATTGGATAGAGTTTGGGGACAGGGTGGTACCTTATCCTTCCCTGCTCCTGTTAGGAGCATTATTAAGAATGAATGGGGCAGGATTCCTTTTTCCCCTCTTCTTCCTTTAAGAAATTGTTCCCGTTCCTGGACTCTCAATGGAGTTGTTGGTTTCTGTCCCTAAAATGGATGGCGCTATCTTTACCCTTGCTAAATATACTGCTATCCTGTTTGATGGTAGCTCTTCGTTTAAAGGGCCCATGAATAAAAGATAGAAACTCTGTGAAGAAAGATGTTTCAACATACAGGATATTTGTTTCAACCGGCGGCAGCTTTTTTCGCTGTTGCTGGAAAAACTACCTACGGGTGCGACTCCTTATAGGATTTGATCGGGGTGGAGAGGTCCCCTCGACATTATTCAGGAAAGAATTACTGCCTTGAGGGTTGCTAATTCTTTTATATGTGATGCGATTAAGCAGATTATTCGTCTGAATGCTAAGGCTGCAGCTTTTCTGCTCAGGCCCGTCGGGCTCTGGCTGACGTCATGATCTGCGGATATGACTTCTAAGTCTAGACTTCTTTCCCTCCCTTTTAAGGTCACAGGGGGCAAGGGTGCCCTCCTACCGTAAGAGAACCAGAACTAGCCCAAGGGACAATTTAAGTTCTGATAAAGCCCATTGTCAGCAATCCTCCGCTAAGCCAGAGCAAACCAAGAGCTCTTGGAAGCCGGCTCAGTCCTGGAATAAAACCAAGCACAGCAAGAAGCCTGCTGAGTCTAAGTTGGCATGAATGGGCGGTCCCTGATCCTCTTCTGGATAGTGTAGGGGCAAACTGTCGCTCTTTTCAATCGCTTGGTTCAGGGACGTGCAGGATCCATGGGTCCTGGAGGTCATAGCTCAGGGTTACAAGATATGTTTCAAGTCTCAGCCTCCCAGGGGCAGATTCCTCCTCTCAAACCTGTCTTCTTGACCAGAAAAGAGGGAATCCTTTCTGGGGTACGTACGGGAGCTGTCCTCTTAGGAGTTATTGTCCCGTTCGCAGAGAAAGGTTTGGGATACTATTCAAACCTTTTCATGGTCTCAAAAAAGGAAGGAATTTTCCGTCTGATTCGGGACCTAAAGTGCTTAAACAAGTTTTTATATGTCCCCTGGTTCAAGATGGAGAGACTAAGGTCCATTCTTCCCCTCATTTGGGATGGGCAGTTCATGACCACAATAGATCTGAAGGATGCTCCCTTCACGTACCAATCTTCAAGGACCACTTCCAGTTCCTATGGTTTGCGTTCCTGGACCAGCACTTCCAGTTTATTGCACTTCCGTTGGGTCTAGCTACGGCTCCAAGACATTTTTCGAAGAGTGGACCATTCAAAATCTCTCCTCTATCTTCTTCGATCCCATGGATGGAAGATAAATCTAGAGAGAGTTCTCTTATATCAAGAATTGGGGTAGAATTCCCGGGTACTATAATAGACTCCATAGACATGAGAATATTTCTAACAGACCAGAGAACGTTGCAAGCTAGCTTCAACATGTCTTGCCCTCTAGACCTCCTTAAGGCCATCTGTGGCTCTGTGTATGGAGGTTATTGGTCTCATGGTGTCCAGCATGGACATCATTCCCTTTGCCAGGTTTCACCTCAGGCTGTTGCAACTGCGCATGCTGAAGCAGTGGAACGCGATCATTCTGATCCGTCCCAACAGATTTCTCTGGACAGCGGATCGAGAGAATCGCTCTCTTGGTGGTTTTGTCCGGATCTCTTGTCCCGAGGGACGTCCGTCTTAAGACCATCCTGGGTGATTGTGACTACAGTTGCGAGTCTGTCAGGATGGGAAGCTGTTTGGTGTGCCAGGAAGGCACAGGGCCTATGGACTCAGGAGGAAATCTACCTCCTGATCTCATTTTTTAACTTCGGGCAATATACAATGCTCTGAAGGCTTGGCCTCTGCTGGGTTTTTCCCAGTTTATCAGATTCCAATCAGACAATATAACCTCGAAGGCTTATATTAACCATCAGGGGGGAACGAGAAGCTCCCTAGCTATGAGGGAAGTATCTCGGTTTCTGGAGTGGGTGGAGACCCACTTCTGTTTGCTGTCAGAGATCCACATTCCGGGTGTGGACAACTGGGGAACTGATTTCCTCAGCAGACAATCCTTTCATCTGAGGGAATGGTCTCTCCATCCTGAAGTGTTTGCGGAGATTTGTAAAAGGAAAATCTTATGACGTCTCAATATCAAGCTACCCAGATATGGCACAAGAAAAACAGGGTGAGTAGCACTCTTAATTAGTCAATAAAAGATACAGGTGCATCCTAGAAAAGTGAATATCTAACAACGTAAATAAGAGAGTAGAAACCTAAAATACAGGTAACTAAAAGTCTAGGCAAAAGAGAGCACAGCTGTATATAATGAGTAAAAGACTAGGGCGAATTCTTGAAATACAAATAAATTTAATAAAGTTACATTAAATAAGTGCATACATCCAAACATACAATCACATACATACAGGGATATAGAAGATGCATAAAAATGTCAGATGGGCCGTGCAGAGGACTGGTGCACCAGTATACAAAAATAGGCAAATGTTCGTCACTTTGCATGTATAGGTGATATATAATTGTAATCCGCAGTATAGTGCATGTCCTTAAAGATGCACAGACCAAGTGGATACAGTCTTACCCCTTCGTGTCTAAATGTACTAAATGACCCTCTGCCTGACTGTGGTCTACCCCTTGTCTCATCTGGATATTTCTGTGTCTCAGGAGCTACAATTCAGGGTAGAGCAACCGCGTGAAAAAGACAGGTACTCCAATGAACTGTTATCTATTTGCACTTTACACATGCCTGTGAAAAAGACGCGGCGAGGGTAAGCTCCCCTTGACTCCTGATGACCTCACGCTACTATGTACATTTAGACACGAAGGGGTAAGACTGTATCCACTTGGTCTGTGCATCTTTAAGGACATGCACTATACTGCGGATTACAATTATATATCACCTATACATGCAAAGTGACGAACATTTGCCTATTTTTGTATACTGGTGCACCAGTCCTCTGCACGGCCCATCTGACATTTTTATGCATCTTCTATATCCCTGTATGTATGTGATTGTATGTTTGGATGTATGCACTTATTTAATGTAACTTTATTAAATTTATTTGTATTTCAAGAATTCGCCCTAGTCTTTTACTCATTATATACAGCTGTGCTCTCTTTTGCCTAGACTTTTAGTTACCTGTATTTTAGGTTTCTACTCTCTTATTTACGTTGCTACCCAGATATGGGTCGAGGTACAGGGATCCTCAGATGGAGCTAACAGATGCATTAGAGATGCCTTGCTGGTTCAATCTAATTTATCTTTTCAGGCCGTTTACTACTACTTACTTGTGTAGTGGCTCGAATCAAGCAGGAGCAGCCGTCAGTTTTGTGCCTTGAAGTTCTATCTTGAGGCCACAAAGGAATTTAGACAAACTTCTTTTCTCTTTTCCGGGAAGCGTGGGGGTCAGAGGGCCTCTTCGACTACCTTATCTTTTTAGCTGAGGAGTGTCATCCGTTTAGCATAGAGACAGCGGGACATAAGCCTCCTGAGGAGGCTTATGGCTCATTCTACAAGAGCATTGGTTTCCTCTTGGGCCTTCAAAAATGAGGCCTCTATTGATCAGATTTATAAGGTGGCTACCTGGTGACTCAAAGTATAAATATAAAAAGACTGTGTACATTTTGTTAATGGAAGTAAATTGGAAAGTTGTTTAAAATTGCATGCTGTATCTGAATCATGAAAGTTTAAAGGGACACTGTACCCAAAAAAATTATTTTGTGATTCAGATTGAGCATGAAATTTTAAGCAACTTTCTAATTTACTCCTATTATCAAATGTTCTTCTTTCTCTTGGTATCTTTATTTGAAATGCAAGAATGTAAGTTTAGATGCCGGCCCATTTTTGGTGAACAACCTGGGTTGTCCTTGCTGATTGGTGGATAAATTCATCCACCAATAAAAAAGTGCTGTCCAGAGTACTGAAACAAAAAAAAGATTAGATACCTTCTTTTTCAAATAATGATAGCAAGAGAACGAAGAAAAATTGATAATAGGAGTAAATTAGAAAGTTGCTTAAAATTGCATGCTCTTTCTGAATTGCAAAAGAAAATTTTTGGGTACAGTGTCCCTTTAATTTGACCTGTGTCCCTTTAAATACAAAGAAATAGTGTTGTGTGGTTATATAACATACTATCATATACCATAGCTCTGTGTCTTACATAAAGTACCTAGTTTTGATATGTCTCTAAAGATCCTTTAGATATCAGGGTAGATGTGATTTGGAAGAAAATGTAATATCATTTTAGTCTATTGTGCATTTTGTTAGCCCCTGATGTGTTTATATCTCTTTTTTTTTGTCATGAACAAGTTATGTTATGTTCAAACCTGATCTTTATACAACCAAACCTTATGGACCAATTACGTATTGGCTTATAAGCCAAATATTGTTCTGTTGTGTAATAGTAATGCCTCACACTCATAAAAAAAGAAAAAAAACGTACTGGAACATGTTTTACATAAACTGCAGTATATTTTAAAATACCCTCTCTTAGATGCAAAAAAATAAAATAATCTAGATTGCCATTTTAGAAATAATTGAAATGTAAAGGTTGATCTTATTATACTGGATTCTTAGCTAACTATTAAAAAGATCACTATAGAAAAAAATAACGAGAAGAATTATAAAACCATCTTTAAATTAATGACTGTCTTTTGCGACATAGATATTTATACTTTGGCCAGATACTTACTGCCTATGTTTTCCATTTAAAGACAGATTGGTGTATAGCATAATTTGTAGCTGCAAAATCCGAAAGTTCTGGTGCCAAAAGATTAATAAGTTCCATAGTTTTCATATCAGCCGATTAGTTATTATAATAGGAAATTATTATATCAGACAATTAATTTTTAAAGGGCCATTATAGTGATAGTGATGCTGTCATTTGTTACAGTGTTTACTTTATCACTGTCAACTAGGGCTGAAACAACTATTAGACTAAGTCGATAATAATCAATATTGAAAATTGTTGTCAACGATTTTCATTATCGATTAGTTGGTCAGGCGATTAGTTGGTCTGCTTGCAGCACGCTGTCACGCTAGATAAGGTGTGCCGAGCAGGGAAGACTCAGAGGGAAATCAGTGCTATCTTTGCTGCAAGCCAGGTGTGTATTGGACAATGGCGATTTAAAAACATAATCCTAAATCCTTCCATATACATGCAGATACCCTAAGGCAGGGATTTTCAGGTATTGGCATGTATATGGAAGTATTGAATGTGTCCAGAGGTTCTTTCTTCCCTTGGGTCCCTGGAAGTTACTTAATCCGGTCACTTACCTCAGCCCTTCCCCTTCCATGCGATCTGGTCCGGTTCCCACGATCTCCCCACACCCCACATCCCTACGCGTTTCGTAGGTATTGACCTATTATGCTCTGACGGCTGGTTATGCCTTTAAGTGTTCACAATAAAGAAGCTTTTTAACTTTCAAGCAAGGAGTGGCAGCCTTTTTTCTTTCCCAGACCTACCCTTCAGTGTGCAAGGACTTGGCTGTTACTAGCCGTCACCACATGACATCACTGAAGAAGTGTAGGACACAGCAGGTCTTAGGTCTGGTGCCCTGTATGTGGGCCTGGGCACGGCTCTCTGCTTTGTGGTTTAAGGGAGCTGCAACAGACAACTTAAGTTTTAAATTAAGTTAATCAATATTTGATCATCACATAGTGATTAACACAATCCCTCCCACCCTGCAGTCATCTTGTGCTCCCAGAATCATATTAACTCCCTTCCTCCCACCCTGCAGTCATCCTGTGCCCCTAGAATAATCAGATTAACTCCCTCCAACTCTGCAGTAGTCACCCTGTGCCCCAGAATCATTAGATTAACTCCCTCACACCCTGCAGTAGTCAACCTGTGCTGCAGAATAATCATATTAACTCCCTCCCTACCACCCTGCAGTCATCCTGTGCCCCCCAGATTAACACACTCTCCAACCCTGCAGTCATCCTGTGCCCCCTAGATTAACACACTCTACAACCCTGCAGTCATCCTGTGCCCCCTAGATTAACACACTCTCCCACCCTGCAGTCATCTTGTGCCCCCTAGATTAACTCACTCTCCCACCCTGCAGTCATCCTGTGCCCCCAGATTAACACTGTCCGTTCCTCACACCCTGCAGTGCAGTCATTCTGTGCCCACAGAATCATCAGATTAACTCCCTCCTTTTTTTTTTTTTTACTGATTAATCAAAAAAATAATCGACCAACTAATTAATTATGAAAATAATCGTTAGTTGCAACCCTACTGTCAACCCTGCAACTCTATGAGCTACATTACAAGTGAGGCGTTATTGTCTTTTTGCAAGCCTTTTTAATTGTGCTGATATTACAAGTTGAACACAATCGCAATTTATACTTTAATCCTTACCACGATCTCAGAGCTGTGGTTAACTGTTTTCCAAAACAAAAAAGTTGCACAAAACACTTAAAAAATGCATTACAAAGTACAGTTACACTCATAATAACACTGTCTGAGATCTCGGGTGTTAGAAAGAAAAAAAAAGCCAGCAAAATAGAGATACATACATATGCATTGCTAAAAATGTATTTGTATGTATATAGATATGTCTATATAAGTGTACATATATATTAATGTATTTACTGTATATGTGTATATATGTATTTACTGTCATATATACACACATAAAAACATTGATATATATATATATATATATATATACATACATACATATATATAAGTGCATTTAGAGTCCTTTGCTATTAAGCAGATGAAAATATGTAAAAACATTTATGCAATATTTATATTTAATAAAGATTTTAACTGTATTTACTGTAAATATTTCAGATTTGCTAGTGCGAATATACTATGTTGATTGTGCAATGGGTTTTTTTCAACATTGACTTCTATGGGGAATGCAAAAATGCGATCGTGTTTATGCGATCGTGTTTATGCGATCTCGGGTGTTTTTTTTCTACTTTTTTTCCCCCATTGATTTCTATGGGGAAATACATGCACACACACGTGTAAACTTAAGTTAGGATTTTAGCGTATTCGGGTTCCACCTAGATTACGTTTTGCGTTATGGTGTGGTACAGCTATACCGCTGACAAATTGGCCATTGCGCATGGAATGGCAGGTAATGCATATTACAAGTCACGGCGGTATAGCTATACCGCAAGCATTTTAGCCTTTACACAACTCTCCATTCCGCACTCAAAAAATGACGTTTAAGTGCGGGATTTTCCATAGCGCCGTGAGCCATTCTGCGATCTCAGACCAGTAGTTATAGATGTTGTGAAACAAAAATGTTTCACAAAACTTATAACTAAAATGTTCCAAAGTACACTATCACCCATAAACTACATATTAACCCCTAAACCGCCACCCTCCCGCATCGCACATTTTAAATATATGGTTCCTTGCATTCTTTTTGGCTGACATTTTCAAATCAGCCAATAGGATGAGAGCTATTGAATTCCTATTGGCTGATTTGAAATTTTATGGGGGACTTTGTAATTTTGTAAGGTAAAAGAGTTGTTTAACTTAGGGCAATGCCCTACAAAAGGCCCTTTTAAGGGTTATTGGTAGCTTATTGTTAGGTTAATGGGTATTTTTATTTTTGGGGGGCTTTTTTTATAGAGCTATTAGATTAGGTGTCATTTTTATTGTTTTGGATAATTTTGTTTTATATTTTTTGTAATCTTAGTTTTTTTTATTTTTCGTAATTTTAGTGTTTTTTATTTTTTGTAATGTTAGATATTTTATATTTTTTCGTAGTGTTTTTTTTTTTTAATCATGTAATTTAGGACTTTTAATTGGTAGTTTATTTTATTTTATTAGAATAGTTATGTTAGGTTAATTTAAAGTGCAATCTTAGTTTTTTTTTTTTATTTCACGGGTAAGTTTTTATTTATTTTAAGATGATTTTATTGTAACTTTTAATTTAAAGATGGGGGGTGTTAGGTTTAGGGGTTAATAGTTAAATTTAGCGTTTTGCAATGTGGGGGGGGCGGCGGTTTAGCGGTTAATAGGTTTCGTTAGTTACAATGTTGGGGGGCTGGTGTTTTGGGGGTTAATAGGTTTAGTTTTTTTAGTTGTGATGTGGGGGGCTGGCGGTTTAGGGGTTAATACTCGGCCCTTGGCTTTTGTGCGGTATGGAGCTTATCGCACCATAACGCACAGCATTAAGGAGGTTTAAGTGCGATACCGCTCATTTTTTGCGTTATTTAAACACCCGATATAGCGCAAAACTTGTAATCTTGGTGTAAGTTTTTTTGGAACTTGTGATATGAATGCAACCCAACTAGCGCAAAATGCTTAACTGTAGCTGACTTTTTTTTTATTGCGAAAAGAATAAATACTGCACCACTTGTATTCTAGCCCAATGTGTTTAACCTTTCCAAAGGATTATACGCATAGTTAAAGTACTGCTCAGAACCAGGTTTCTCTGTGGCTCCAGAATGGTGCTGTATATTGTGTATAATTATACACCAAGCTATGCAACTATCACTAGTAATTGGGTCAGCAGCAGTTCCAGATTAGTACCAGCAGTTTGGCTCCCGGGTAGTAAGTACATTTACTATCTTTTTAACCTCTTTGTGTGGTTCAGCAGCAGTTTCTGATTAGGACCAGCAGTTTGGCTCCCGGGCAGTAAGTACCTTTATCTTTTTTACCCCTTTGTGTGGGTTAAACTAATAGAGTTGCAGGGACAAGAGTAATACAAATACATTTCTCATACAAATGAGAGCATAGAATGGACCTTTAATTGTTAGAAATAATGTCATCATTGTTCATTTTATTTGGTAGATTTGATGAACACCCAGTTAAATATAACTTGTCATTGTGGAGAATCATCAGTGGTTTGTATTTAAAGAATCTATTTCCACAATTTCCACATCTTGTCCACTAGAAACAAGACCTTCATTTCGTTCGGGTTTTTTTGTTTGTTTTTTAAGGGAAGACAGATCTGTGGTTGAATACTATAAAAATAAGGTCTCTTTTTCAGACTGCATTCAGTTCCTTGTTTGATCATTCAGTTCATTTTTGATGTCACTGCAAATCTAATACTTCCAACTTTGCAAAAAGGCTATTCTATATTATCCACCTAAATAGACCATGACCTTTACATCTCACAATTAAATGTTCATTATGGATCCAGAGAACCAGTTTTTAAATTATATTGATACAGACACTTATTCTATACTAAGCCATGAAAAACATTCAAAGATGACTTTTCAGTTAGTTAATTTTCCAAAAACCAAAAATATATTTTTTTTCGTAATTAGAAAAATAATATTTCAAAGCGTACCATAAGCTCCCACCATTAAAGTTATAACTATATCAAGTGTTAAATTCTTTTGATAGTTTATTTCTCTAATTTTAAACAGCATGTCTAAGTGGTACACTTATTTGTGTATGTATATTTGTTTTGTTATTTGTTCTAAGTTTTAGAAATGACAAATCTATGTAAATAAAATGAAGGCTGAGTCATTTTTGGATCAAGGTTTGATATAGTTTGATTATTAGATATTTTTAAATGAACATTCTAAAGCATTAGTCCACAGTATCAAAATAGTCTCAGTTTAAAAAAAGTTGATTTTCAGAAAGGGGACAACCTTTTTACTGAATATAAATGTAAGTATTAATGTTTATACTATTAAAACCTTTGTGTGCAGTGTGGAAAATGAATTATATGGGGATTTCTCCAACATAGGTGTGTCCGGTCCACGGCGTCATCCTTACTTGTGGGATATTCTCTTCCCCAACAGGAAATGGCAAAGAGCCCAGCAAAGCTGGTCACATGATCCCTCCTAGGCTCCGCCTACCCCAGTCATTCTCTTTGCCGTTGTACAGGCAACATCTCCACGGAGATGGCTTAGAGTTTTTTAGTGTTTAACTGTAGTTTTTATTATTCAATCAAGAGTTTGTTATTTTAAAATAGTGCTGGTATGTACTATTTACTCTGAAACAGAAAAGAGATGAAGATTTCTGTTTGTATGAGGAAAATGATTTTAGCAACCGTTACTAAAATCCATGGCTGTTCCACACAGGACTGTTGAGAGGAATTAACTTCAGTTGGGGGAACAGTGAGCAGTCTTTTGCTGCTTGAGGTATGACACATTCTAACAAGACGATGTAATGCTGGAAGCTGTCATTTTCCCTATGGGATCCGGTAGGCCATTTTTATTCAGACAGTAAATAAGGGCTTCACAAGGGTTTATTAAGACTGTAGACATTTTCTGGGCTAAATCGATCATATTTACACATATTTAGCCTTGAGGAATCATTTAATCTGGGTATTTTTTGTAAAATAATATCGGCAGGCACTGTTTTAGACACTTTATTCTATAGGGGCTTTCCCTAATCATAGTCAGAGCCTCATTTTCGCGCCGGTATGGCGCACTTGTTTTTGAGAACAGCATGGCATGCAGCTGCATGTGTGTGGAGCTCTGATACATAGAAAAGTCTTTCTGAAGGCATCATTTGGTATCGTATTCCCCTTTGGGCTTGGTTGGGTCTCAGCAAAGCAGATTCCAGGGACTGTAAAGGGGTTAAATATAAAAACGGCTCCGGTTCCGTTATTTTAAGGGTTAAAGCTTCCAAATTTGGTGTGCAATACTTTTAAGGCTTTAAGACACTGTGGTGAAATTTTGGTGAATTTTGAACAATTCCTTCATACTTTTTCGCAATTGCAGTAATAAAGTGTGTTCAGTTTAAAATTTAAAGTGACAGTAACGGTTTTATTTTAAAACGTTTTTTGTGCTTTGTTATCAAGTTTATGCCTGTTTAACATGTCTGAACTACCAGATAGATTGTGTTCTGACTGTGGGGAAGCCAAGGTTCCTTCTCATTTAAATAGATGTGATTTATGTCATAAAAAATTTAGTAAAAATGATGCCCAAGATGATTCCTCAAGTGAGGGGAGTAAGCATGGTACTGCATCATCCCCTCCTTCGTCTACACCAGTCTTGCCCATACAGGAGGCCCCTAGTACATCTAGCGCGCCAATACTCCTTACTATGCAACAATTAACGGCTGTAATGGATAATTCTATCAAAAACATTTTAGCCAATATGCCCACTTATCAGCGAAAGCGCGACTGCTCTGTTTTAGAAAATACTGAAGAGCATGAGGACGCTGATGATATTGTTTCTGAAGGGCCCCTACACCAGTCTGAGGGGGCCAGGGAGGTTTTGTCTGAGGGAGAAATTTCAGATTCAGGAAAAATTTCTCAACAAGCTGAACCTAATGTGATTACTTTTAAATTTAAGTTGGAACATCTCCGCGCTCTGCTTAAGGAGGTGTTATCCAATTTGGATGATTGTGATTATCTGGTCATTCCAGAAACACTATGTAAAATGGACAAGTTCCTAGAGGCCCCGGGGCCCCCCGAAGCTTTTCCTATATCCAAGCGGGTGGCGTACATTGTTAATAAAGAATGGGACAGGCCCGGTATACCTTTCGTACCTCCCCCCATATTTAAAAAATTGTTTCCTATAGTCGACCCCAGAAAGGACTTATGGCAGACAGTCCCCAAGGTCGAGGGGGCGGTTTCTACTCTAAACAAGCGCGCCACTATACCCATAGAAGATAGTTGTGCTTTCCAAGATCCTATGGATAAAAAATTAGAAGGTTTGCTAAAAAAGATGTTTGTTCAGCAAGGTTACCTTCTACAACCAATTGCATGCATTGTCCCTGTCACTACAGCCGCGTGTTTCTGGTTCGATGAACTAGAAAAGGCGATTATTAGTAATTCTTCTTCTTATGAGGAGATTATGGACAGAATTCGTGCTCTTAAATTGGCTAATTCTTTCACCCTAGACGCCACCTTGCAATTGGCTAGGTTAGCGGCGAAAAATTCTGGGTTTGCTATTGTGGCGCGCAGAGCGCTTTGGTTAAAATCTTGGTCAGCGGATGCGTCTTCCAAGAACAAATTGCTTGACATTCCTTTCAAGGGGAAAACACTGTTTGGCCCTGACTTGAAAGAGATTATCTCTGATATCACTGGGGGCAAGGGCCACGCCCTTCCTCAGGATAGGTCTTTCAAGGCCAAAAATAAACCTAATTTTCGTCCCTTTCGCAGAAACGGACCAGCCCCAAGTGCTACGTCCTCTAAGCAGGAGGGTAATACTTCTCAAGCCAATCCAGCCTGGAGACCTATGCAAGGCTGGAACAAAGGAAAGCAGGCCAAGAAACCTGCCACTGCTCCCAAGACAGCATGAGATGCGGGCCCCCGATCCGGGACCGGATTTGGTGGGGGGCAGACTCTCTCTCTTCACTCAGGCTTGGGCAAGAGATGTTCTGGATCCTTGGGCGCTAGAAATAGTCTCCCAAGGTTATCTTCTGGAAGTGATTCATCCTGTTCCATTAAGAGAACGAGGGATGGGGTTCTACTCCAATCTGTTCGTAGTTCCCAAAAAAGAGGGAACGTTCAGACCAATCTTAGATCTCAAGATCCTAAACAAGTTTCTCTAGGTTCCATCGTCCAAAATGGAAACCATTCGAACAATCCTTCCATCCAGGAAGGTCAATTCTTGACCACGGTGGATTTAAAGGATGCGTATCTCCATATTCCTGTCCACAAGGAACATCATCGGTTCCTAAGGTTCGCATTCCTGGACAAGCATTACCAGTTCGTGGCGCTTCCTTTCGGATTAGCCACTGCTCCAAGGATTTTCTCAAAGGTACTAGGGTCCCTTCTGGCGGTGCTAAGACCAAGGGGCATTGCTGTAGTACCTTACTTGGACGACATTCTGATTCAAGCGTCGTCCCTTCCTCAAGCAAAGGCTCACACGGACATAGTCCTGGCCTTTCTCAGATCTCACGGATGGAAAGTGAACGTGGAAAAGAGTTCTCTATCTCCATCGACAAGAGTTCCCTTCTTGGGAACAATAATAGACTCCTTAGAAATGAGGATTTTTCTGACAGAGACCAGAAAAACAAAACTTCTAAACTCTTGTCGGATACTTCATTCCGTTCCTCTTCCTTCCATAGTGCATGGAAGTGATAGGTTTGATGGTAGCGGCAATGGACATAGTTCCTTTTGCGCGCATTCATCTAAGACCATTACAACTGTATATGCTCAGTCAGTGGAATGGGGACTATACAGATTTGTCTCCGAAGATACAAGTAAATCAGAGGACCAGAGACTCACTCCGTTGGTGGCTGTCCCTGGACAACCTGTCACAAGGGGTGACCTCCCGCAGACCAGAGTGGGTCATTGTCACGACCGACGCCAGTCTGATGGGCTGGGGCGCGGTCTGGGGATCCCTGAAAGCTCAGGGTCTTTGGTCTCGGGAAGAATCTCTTCTACCGATAAATATTCTGGAACTGAGAGCGATATTCAATGCTCTCAAGGCTTGGCCTCAGCTAGCGAGGGCCAAGTTCATACGGTTTCAATCAGACAACATGACGACTGTTGCGTACATCAACCATCAGGGGGGAACAAGGAGTTCCCTGGCGATGGAAGAAGTGAACAGAATCATTCAATGGGCGGAGACTCGCTCCTGCCACCTGTCTGCAATCCACATCCCAGGAGTGGAAAATTTTTGAAGCGGATTTTCTGAGTCGTCAGACATTGCATCCGGGGGAGTGGGAACTCCATCCGGAAATCTTTGCCCAAATCACTCAACTGTGGGGCATTTCAGACATGGATCTGATGGCCTCTCGTCAGAACTTCAAGGTTCCTTGCTACGGGTCCAGATCCAGGGATCCCAAGGCGACTCTAGTAGATGCACTAGTAGCACCTTGGACCTTCAAACTAGCCTATGTATTCCCGCCGTTTCCTCTCATCCCCAGGCTGGTAGCCAGGATCAATCAGGAGAGGGCGTCGGTGATCTTGATAGCTCCTGCGTGGCCACGCAGGACTTGGTATGCAGATCTGGTGAATATGTCATCGGCTCCACCATGGAAGCTACCTTTGAGACGAGACCTTCTTGTTCGAGGTCCGTTCGAACATCCGAATCTGGTCCCACTCCAGCTGACTGCTTGGAGATTGAACGCTTGATCTTATCAAAGCGAGGGTTCTCAGATTCTGTTATTGATACTCTTGTTCAGGCCAGAAAGCCTGTAACTAGAAAAATTTACCACAAAATTTGGAAAAAATATATCTGTTGGTGTGAATCTAAAGGATTCCCTTGGGACAAGGTTAAGATTCCTAAGAGTCTATCCTTCCTTCGAGAAGGATTGGAAAAAGGATTATCTGCAAGTTCCTTGATGGGACAGATTTCTGCCTTGTCTGTGTTACTTCACAAAAAGCTGGCAGCTGTGCCAGATGTTCAAGCCTTTGTTCAGGCTCTGGTTAGAATCAAGCCTGTTTACAAACCTTTGACTCCTCCTTGGAGTCTCAACTTAGTTCTTTCAGTTCTTCAGGGGGTTCCGTTTGAACCCTTACATTCCGATGATATTAAGTTATTATCTTGGAAAGTTTTGTTTTTGGTTGCAATTTCTTCTGCTAGAAGAGTTTCAGAATTATCTGCTCTGCAGTGTTCTCCTCCTTATCTGGTGTTCCATGCAGATATGGTGGTTTTACGTACTAACCTGGTTTTCTTCCAAAAGTTGTTTCTAACAAAAACATTAACCAGGAGATAGTCGTGCCTTCTCTGTGTCCGAAACCAGTTTCGAAGAAGGAACGTTTGTTGCACAATTTGGATGTTGTTCGCGCTCTAAAATTCTATTTAGATGCTACAAAGGATTTTAGACAAACATCTTCCTTGTTTGTTGTTTATTCTGGTAAAAGGAGAGGTCAAAAAGCAACTTCTACCTCTCTCTCTTTTTGGATTAAAAGCATCATCAGATTGGCTTACGAGACTGCCGGACGGCAGCCTCCTGAAAGGATCACAGCTCCTTCCACTAGGGCTGTGGCTTCCACATGGGCCTTCAAGAACGAGGCTTCTGTTGATCAGATATGTAGGGCAGCGACTTGGTCTTCACTGCACACTTTTACCAAATTTTACAAGTTTGATACTTTTGCTTCTTCTGTTATTTTTGGGAGAAAGGTTTTGCAAGCCGTGGTGCCTTCCATTTAGGTGACCTGATTTGCTCCCTCCCTTCATCCGTGTCCTAAAGCTTTGGTATTGGTTCCCACAAGTAAGGATGACGCCGTGGACCGGACACACCTATGTTGGAGAAAACAGAATTTATGTTTACCTGATAAATTACTTTCTCCAACGGTGTGTCCGGTCCACGGCCCGCCCTGGTTTTTTTAATCAGGTCTGATAATTTATTTTCTTTAACTACAGTCACCACGGTATCATATGGTTTCTCCTATGCAAATATTCCTCCTTAACGTCGGTCGAATGACTGGGGTAGGCGGAGCCTAGGAGGGATCATGTGACCAGCTTTGCTGGGCTCTTTGCCATTTCCTGTTGGGGAAGAGAATATCCCACAAGTAAGGATGACGCCGTGGACCGGACACACCGTTGGAGAAAGTAATTTATCAGGTAAACATAAATTCTGTTTTCAAACTACTTAGACTAATCCTGTGAATGTCCATGCTCAGCAAACTCGTGAATCTTTTTTTTATGTATGTTTTTTATACTTGAAAATTAAAATATATTTTCTATAAATGGATTTAACTATGGATACTCTATTGTGTTTATCTAGTCACCATAGATTACTACCTTCAAACTAACCCTGTTTTTAGTTTTAAACGCTCTTTTTGAAGAAAGTGAACCATATAAGATACAATTTTTATGCAGGTCATATTTATTTTAAACCTATTTTGTGCATAGTATTTATCAGTTTGTTCTTATATTCTTTATATATGAAAATGTTGATCTGTTTTAAAATATTTTTGTCATATACAGACAATGTGCTGCATCCTTTTCCGTTTGGTTACCTGTATTTATTATCAGCATTTAGTCTTATCTATATATTTATTCTATCAATATATGTTTGCAAGTATTTACAGCAGATGTAAATGTAATTTTATATTTAGACTTTAAGGGACATTAAAAATTAAATTCTCCATAATCCTCCAAACATTTCTTGAATCTAGGATCTTCTTGGTCTAAGATCAAACAAACCAGAAAGCCCAATTCCAATCAGAGATCTGCATGAAGAGATGGCCCCTGTCCTGAAGATCTTTTGTTAGGGGGCAGATTGATTTGGATTTAGAAGGCCTGGCTTCAGTTCAGGATCCCTGGGTTCTCAATATCATATCCCAGGGTTATCGCATAGGCTTTTGTACTAGACCTCCCTGGGAACAGTTTCTAAGATTTGCATTTCTCACATAACATTACCAATTTCCCCCCCCCCCTCCTTTTGGTTTGGCTATAGCCCTACACATCTTCAAGGTATTAGGGGCTCTCTTAGCAGTGATCAGAGCACAGGAAATCTCCATTGCACCTTATTTGGATGATATTTTGGTCCAAGCTCAGTCTCTTTCCCTGGCTACTGCTTATAACCAAAGAATGTTTTTTTTTTTTTTTTTAGGAATATGGATTTGAAATCAATGTCCCCAAAAGAGTGTTTTTATTGGGAGTGATAATAGACTTGTGCTTGGTTCTCACTCATACTTGCAGAGCCAAACTTCAGACTGACTGTCATGGCCTACTGATGGGTCATTCACCATCTGTAGAACAATGTATGGAAGTAGTGGGTCTTATAGTGGCAGCGACAGATGCAGTACCTTTTGCTCTTCTCCAATTGTCCATGCTTCAGCACTAGTCAAAGGATTGTTTCCAACTGGAACAGCCGATAGAGCTCAGGTCTTCAGTCAAGCAGCTAAATACAAATCATACAGCTGAGAAACGCGTTGCATGCTTTTGATATGATTTTATCACAATAAATTTGTGTGTTTAAGTAGTTCTCCTTTTTTCTACTTATACACAATTTGAAGCGCTCCACATCGTTCTTATTTGCTACACCTTTTTTTCAAGATCCTCCCAGGGAGATCCAACTGACTTATCAATTTAGACAGCTGGTATCTACAATATTTATTTAGCTTGCCTGCTTGCACGATCACACTGTGCAAACCCAAATGTGAGTACTACCTTTTCATATTTATTTGAAGTCATCACAGATACCAGTCACATCTGCATTATGAGAAGCCTTGTGTTTTCTTAAAAGGTCACCTTACCCCAAATCCATACTAACACAAAAAGAAAGGAGTTGTTCCCGTTATCAGTCAGCTGGATACTGCAAAGCCCAGCCTGCCTATTTTGCACTACTTTTGTGCAAACACCTTTGTAAGTAAGCAATTGACAGCATTTACCTATCCACTTTTCTTATCTTGGATAACTGCACTATGAGGCGCTCTTCTCTATCTCTTTTTTAGATCATCCTTTGCAAGCCCAATCCGCCAGAAGAAGAACAGACTCAAAGACTTTTGTTCTATTTGATTTATTTCATTTGATTCATTTAGTAACCAATATTCACATTATATATTGGAATATTATATAATTGTATATTTTATATTTATATAGAGCACACTCACACGAGTGCAACCACCAACATTTTTCACAGTTAGTGAATTCTTTTCTCCATATTTAGGTTTCACATTTTTTTCAAATTTGTTTATGCATTTTTTTCACTTAAAATTCAAGTTTCACAATTTTTAAAAATGTTTTGAATTTTTCAAGTTCTCAATATTTCCAGTTAGTGAACTATTTCATCCCTAGGTTTTACCTATTTTTTATATTTTTACATTTTCAAAATGTTTTCACTTAAAACCGAAGTTTCACAATTTTCACTTGAAACCTTGGTTTTGCAATTTTTACAAAAAAAGAAAAAAAATTACTATAAAATCTTATCACACCAACAACTTTTGCGCCCTCTGTCAACTTCCTAGTTATAGGATTTTGCACTTTACATCTCACATTCTGTCTTTGGCAGAGGATAACCACTGCACCCTATCGTCCATTCACATTTCCAAGAGAAAATGGTCTCTTCATCAGGATATGTTCGATCAATTAGTCTTGAGGTGGGATCTTCCAGAAATAAATCTAATGGTGTCCAAGTTGAACCGCAAACTTCCGGTTTATTGCACCAGGTCAAGAGATCTAAGAGCTCACATGATAGATGCTCCAGTCTGTTTTTGGAACTTTCATCTGGCCTATCTTTTTCCCCCATTTGTTCTTCTCCCAAGAATTATTGCCAGAATTAAACAGGAATCAACTTCTATAATTCTCATAGCTCTGGCATGGCCCTGCATAATTTGTCATGCGGACCTAATACAGATGTTATCTCTTACTCCATGGGCTCTTCCACTTAGCAAAGATCTGCTGTCTCAAGGAACTTTGTATTATCCAGATCTCAAATCTTTGAATTTGACAGTGTGAAGGTAGAATGCCTAGCTCTCAAAAACAGAGGTTTCTCAAATTCTGTTATCTCTATTCTACTGCAAGCCAGAAAGCCTGTCATACAGAGAATTTATCATAAGATTTGGAAAGCTTACTTTCTTTGTTCTTATAGAGAATCCCAAAACTCTTCAGTTTCTTCAGGATAGACTTGATAATGGTTTATTGGCAAGTTCTTTAAATGGTCAGATTTTGGCAAAGAAGCTGGCTAAGTTGCCTGATGTTCAAACTTTTGTGCAAGCCTTCGTTAGAATTTGCCCTGTTATTAGACCTATTTCTCCACCTTGGAATTTGAATCTGGTTCTTTCTGTTATGCAAAGCCCCTCCTTTGAACCTATGCATTCTCTGGACTTAAAGTTATTATCATGGAAGGTTTTGTTTCTTCTAGCCAGTTATTCCGCTAGAAGAGTTGCTGAATTATCAGCTCTGACTTCTGATC
Organism: Bombina bombina; assembly: GCF_027579735.1. NCBI lineage: Eukaryota > Metazoa > Chordata > Amphibia > Anura > Bombinatoridae > Bombina > Bombina bombina. The sequence goes on from NC_069502.1 coordinate 1,016,597,347, forward strand.
ATCCCTTTTTTTTTAATCGGGATGAAGCGGTTCTCTGGACCAAATATATTATGCCAAAGGTTGTTTCTTAAGAGAATATTAATAAGAAAATTGTTGTTCCTTCGCTGTGTCCAAATCCTTCTAACTCTAAGCAAAGCCTACCAAACAATTTGGATGTAGTTATAGCCTTAACATTTTATATTCAGGCTTCTAAAGATTTTAGACAGACTTCTAGCTTATTTGTCCACTTTTCAGGTTGCAGACAGGGTCAAAAGGCTACAGTGGTGGCCTTGGTATTATGACTGAAGCAGACTATTTGTAAGGCTTATTTGGTTGCGGAAAAACCACCTCTAAAAAGAGTAATAGCTCATTCTACTAGGTCTGTATCTACTACTTGCGCCTTCAAAAATGACCGCTCCTTGAAACAGATTTGCAAGGCGGCAACTTGGTCTTCTCTCTGTACATTTTCTAAATGTTATCATTTTGATATTTATGCTTCTTTTGAAGCTGCTTTTGGCAGGAAAGTCCTTAGATCATAGTGTCTGGCAAATAGGTACTGCCATCACTTTGTCCCACCCATCCTTAACATGGACTCTCAGCTTGAGTATTGTATCCCACATGTTATGGATACCTATGGTCTATCATCATCTTATAAAAAGAAATTTAAACAGAATTTATACTTACCAATAAAATTCTTTATTTTGGGATGATGAGAGTCCATAGGACCCGTCTGTGTTTTTGCTATATGGGCGACAGTTCTTATTTGCACTTCTTAACCCGGCATTCTTTCTTTCCTACCCATTTCTGTCTTCTCATCTCAGCTATACGTAAACTGAGTGGGGAGAGGAGGTGAAAGGGATTAACAGCTCATGTGAGGATTTTTGACCTCCTTCTGGTAAAGAGAAATCTACCCCACATGTTATGGACACCTATGGACTGTCATCATCCCAAAATAAATTTATTGGTAAATATAAATTATGTTTTTCTCTGTGTCATATTGCTTACAATGAATTTCAACAGCAAGCAGATGGGTAACTTTTGTAACTGGTTTGAGAGTTTATTTTTTTTCTGTGCAGGCAAATTATAAACCTTGGGTAAGTCTCCCTAAGGGTGATGGCACCCAAGAGGACTGCACCTCTTTAAGGAGGCCCCCACTAGACTGAAACATATGTCTGGGGTTTGCCATGTATCTCTTTCAAAGAGCAATTGCTGGTATTTTGGGGCTGGAATCTATGAATTAGGGCGGGAAAACCGTTAGGGCAGGCATTAGTACTAAACAGGCACTGTGGCCTTCAGAGCTTCCCTACCAAAAGCAGCCTTAGAAGACACAAATGTGTCAAAATGTTAAAGGTATTTAAAGATTATTGCAATCTGTTCAATTTGAAATGCCCAATATGTGGTGTCTTCTCTGGTTTAAAGAGCAGTCATTTGTTCTGGGGGAGACCTCCCCATTACTAGGTATGTTAAATGAATTAAAGCTATAAGCCAAGGTGATTGCAGTAGCTTTCTGTCCCTTACGAAGGACCTGAGAAATAGATAAATAAGGAAGAAGAATATCTGATTTTTTTAGTGACTTACTATATCCAAGTTATGAAGTAATCTCTAGTGTTTTTTGGTGCTAGACAGAGGGATGGGACTACTATTTACTGATTGATGCTTCCAGAAGTAACTGTTATTAAAACTGCTTTATCTTGATTAAACAAATCGGGTAAGGAGAATCACAATATATAGGAGAAAGTGCAGATACTCTCCTGGCCAAAGAAATAGCCAAGAGAAAGAAAACCTTTCAAGACAACACTTGGATATCCAGACAATGCATAGGTTCAAACAGCTGAGGCTAAAGAACCTTCTAAACCAAGTTAAGGTTGCATGTAGAGGAAGCAGGCCTGATCATCTTCTGACTAAAAGGGCAGGAATTTGGCCTTTAAGGGAACTGGTTGATAATCCCATAGCTAGACTATTCTGCAGAAGTTGTAGAATTCAAGGAATTCTTAGACTCACATCAAGAAAGATTTTTTTTCTAGATTTTCTGAGAGCCATATAATTATTGTATAGGCAATTAGCACATCTAGGCAAGTATTCCCACTTGCTTTTCCCCAGAAGTACTCTGGATACATTATTACCAGTGCACCAGATGATATTTAGTAAGATTTGCATATTAGATATAAAACAACTCATGCTTTTTGCTTCCAGTACTGTGTTTGACCACAGTGATCCTCTTATGGGTGCAGCAAAAACAGAACCACTGTTGGGAGAAGAATACATTGGTAATGCATGTTTGGAAAGTCAAATCTGAGCAATTTGTATGATCCCTGTGAATAGGGATATGCAAATAAGCATCTTGCAAAGTTTTTCAAAGTCTATGGTAGACATAAATTGCCCCTCCCGCACTAAAGGAATATAGTGTTAAAAGTCTCAATTTGAAAGACAAGTTTTTAGATACTAGACCGGACTTTAAGACCGTGTTTCTTTGGAACAATGAAAAGATTTGAATACAACCCCTGAATCTGTACCTTTAAGACAGTGCTTCCCAAACCCAGTCCTCAGGACCCTTACTCAGGCCAGATATTCATTATATCTTAACTAGAGCACAGGTGAAATTAGCAGCTGATGGGTGAGCTGATTGTTTTACCTGTGCTCTAGTTAAGATATAATGAATACCTGGCCTGACTAAGGGTTCTGAGAACTGAGTTTGGAAAACACTGCTCTAAGGGGACCGGTAAACACTTCTAGGTCTTTTACACATGCCAAGTTCTGGCCTTTAAAGGATCTTTTGGAACATGAGACAGGAGGAATCTTCCTGAAGGAAGACGAGACCAAAAGTCTATGTGGTATCCCTGGGAAATTATTTTCAGTACCAAAGAAATTTGAACACATTTTTCCTAAACCTGCTGAAAAAGGTTCAGTCTGCCCCACACCAGAACTGGGTTGGGGGCCACACTTTCATGCTGAGTTTGAAGAAGGGACTGTTTGGGCTTAATCCAAAATGTTCCAGGCTTAAATGTGGACTTGGATCTGTCTGACTTCTGAGAATCCAGGCTTCCACGTGGACTTTTAGGTGTCTAACTTCTGAGACACTGAAGAGGAAGATCTTTGCATCTTGGAATTACGAAACTAGTAAAACAGTTTTGCAGACTTATTCCTGCCCTTAATGTTTTATCTTGTGGAAGAAAAGCTAATTTACGTCCAGTGACTGTAGCAATGATAGCATTCAGTCCAGGTCCAAACAACATTTTTCCCTGAATTGGGAGGGAGAGAAGTCTGATTTTTGTATTCTATATCAGCAGGCAGATGATTGCATCAGCCATACGGCTCTTCTAACCAGAACAGTTATAGCAGCACTCTGCATTTAATACAAGTTATTTTAACAGCGGCATCATAAATTAAAAACTGCTCACTGACATGACCAACTTCAAGTGAATCCTGCATTTCATCAACAGAAGCTTCTTGGGAAATAATTTCAGAGATGTTGTCACATCATACTGCAGTACCTGCGGATATGGCTACACTACAGCTGGACAAAACACATAGCCTGCCAGCTAAAATGATCTCCAGAGGAAACCTTCAAGTTTTCTGTCCATCAGATCTCTTACAGAGGTACTGTCGTCTAAAGGCATGGTAGTTGTCTATGCTGTATAGTATACACTGACACAGGATATAAATCAGCAGTGCTTGTACAAGGCCAACAGGACAAGACTGAACAATGAATCTCAGCTGCACATGTAGATCAGAAACTTAAGTTTCACCATCCTCCTTGCTGAGGGAAATAAATTGACTAAGGAATTATGGGAAAGTGAGAGGGATTAAAGATCTGTTGTGTGGAGTGTTTGGCCTCCTCTTGTAGGACTGAACTTTAATCCCACACGTAATGGCTTGTAGACTCTCACCATCTTATGAAAGAAATACAGAACTATGATCCCCGCTACATGCAGCACCGTGATAGTTTGATCTGTGCAGGGGTCTACCACCAATTAGCCAAAGTGTAGTGGATATAATGTAAACAACTCTGACGAGGCTTTTTAAGAAATTTGCTCCTGGGCTGCAAAATAATGCCAGTTTTGCTAACAAAATAACATTTATTAATGCTCCTAAAACATGTCTTGTGCACAGATTGTACGCAGTGCAGTAAGCAATCTCTTAGGCATATATAAAAATAGATGTGCTATAAGTGCTGCATTTAAAAAGAGGAATAAAGATCTACATACAGAATACGAAGGTTAAAATTATTTAAACCTTTTTTTTTCTGCCAACTTTGCAGATTTTAAAAAGCCAGAGTAGTATATGGATATATCTCTTGAAAATGATCTTGAGTTTTCTACCTGGTGCCCTTTGTTGTAGTCTGAGGCCAGATGAAAATGCGCTAAGGGTCAAACTGCATCATTCTTAAAGGAATAGAAAGGTCAAAACTAAAATATGCCAGGACGCATTTCAATTTTGAATTGAAACATTTTTATATTATACTTCCATTAACAAAAATGCTCAATCTTTAAAGTTATTACTGTTTTTCTGCTGCATACACACATTTGCTGTGAGTGCCAGCCAGTGCACCAGCATTCAAACACCACACCTTCTCAGTGGTGGCTTATATGACACAAGCCTTCTCTGACACTTGTCAGGGTGCCAGGAATCAGACTGAGACGAGAAGTGCAAAAATAATCACACCTTTATTAATAGCAAAACATAATAAAAAGTCCACAAGTCAAATAACAAGCCAGGCATCAAAACCAGAGCTGGTAGTCAGAAGAGCCGAGTCAGGAGCCAAAGTGAATAGTCAGACGAGCCGGAATCAGGAACAAGGAAAACAGCAGAGTCTGGAACAAGCCAGGGATCAGGAACCAGGAAGGACGTCAGGCAGCCAGGTAATACACAGGAACTCTCACAAACAGGTCTGAGACAACGCAAAGGCAAAGCATACTGAACAGAGGCCCTTTAAATAATAAGTGATAACATCACAATTCTGAGACTGCATCCTGTCTCACATGGATGATGCACACCAGTCTGGCCATAAAAAGGAAGTGCAGGAATTGAGCAGCATTCCCCGCAATGCACCATAGTCAGAAAGAGAGGTGAGTAAAATGGCTGCCAGCAGCACATGGCAAACACAACAGGGAAAAACCCTGACAACACTATACACACCACTGCCAGCTCTCTGAACAGGCATGTTTGAATCCTCTAATTGCATGTAGAACATGTGCTTATGCTGCTGAAACAGTAACAACTTTTAGTAGAAATATTTAGCATATTTTGATTTTGACTTTTCTGTCCCTTTAACTGTAGCTAACAGAAAAAGCAGGTAAAATAAATAGCGAGTGCATATTGTTTTAATTCTATTAATAAATGTTATGTCCCTATAACAAAGATCACTGTGTACAGCAGATTCTCTCAAACTGTGGTACGCTGACCACACTTGGCACCACTGAGCAGAAACAGACATCAGTAATTTGTTATGGAAAAAGCATCTCATTAAGAAATTAAGAAAGTATTTGTAGTTTACTTTGTAAATATGAGTAGTATATGCAGTAAAATTAAATTTATCAATAAAGGTAGTGAAACCCTTTATCCAAACTGCTTGGGACTGGAAAAGGTTTGGTTTTTGGAATATTTGTAGCTATAAAATTGGAGATTTTGGAGAGAGGATGGAACCAATTGTAAACAACAATATTTTATGTCATTTAGGCAATATTTAGATGCCGTAATAACGTTGGAATCATTTAGCAAATGGTTTACTACAGGTACAAATCCCCAATTCCGGAATTCCAAAATCCAAATTTATTCTGAAAACCAAACTTTTTAATTAAATTATTTTTTTTATTTTTTTTAAAATAATTTTTATTGAATAAAGTATAATACAAAGTCTTGCAAAAGAACAATTACAGAAAAACATTGTAAATAGAATCATAGTGACATCTTTTTGTCAATTCATGCTGGGGATGAGTTATTGAGTTTCAAGTCCAATGATGTCTCGCATGAAGAATTATTAGCCTTTTAACATATGATGACGAAGTTGTTCAAGTTGAACTGCAGGTGTTGGCAGTACATCGTCCATTGTATTCATATATTAAAGAGAATGACTAGAATGCAACCATCAAGTAACAATATAGTTGGCACAACAAATAAACATAGGTTACTGTGATATTGTATATACTAACAATGCTGCTGCCTAATAAACAACTTGGAAAATAACCGCAATAATCTAGTCAACAGAACAAGATATTATTAAACACATTTCCTAAAAAACAATCCTAACTGTATATTAAGGAGGAAAAAAAGGGAGAGTTGTATGATTGGGAGGTAAGGGTGTCTTGGGCATCTGACGTTATAACCATAATCCAGGACAACATAAGATCACTATACTCCAATTACACATCTAGGATGTACAGAATGATAATATTTAAACTTTCTGAGTTCCAGTATTTGTGCCATCTATTACTAGAGTCCAATTTGTGGTTGTTGGGCACAGAGTGTCTATCAGTGAAATATTTCACAATCAATACACAATAAGCTAGATCCAAAAAATAAATGAACCGGTAGGTGAGAAAGGTGAGAGTCTATGTACTATGCTTAACCTCTATATTTTATGTGTCTAAAGTGTATTTGGATTGGGCTTCCACTCAATGGGGCATAAAAGCATATTGCTTCCACGTGTCTATCATTAATTCATGTGTTTCTGTGGTTCCTGACTGCAAATGGTGGTATCTCTCCAACTGGTGAAGATTGTCTACCTGCACCCTCCACTCTGCAACTGTAGGTACTGTGTTTGGTTTCCAGTACCTCGGGATTGGGTTTTAGCGCTATTATTCATCAGGGTCAGCAAGAGTCTGGCTATATTATTACTGAGTTTAGGGAGGGACAAGTAAAAGAGAATCAGTGGATCGTTTGGTAATTGTTCCTTCTGGATACAGGTGCTAAGACATCTGCCTGAGCACCTGTATCCAGAATGAGTCTAGCCTGAGTCTAGCCTATCACAGCTCCACCATATGTGTGTTGGACTTCCCTCTTCCCCACATCCCCTTCAGCATGTGTTGTTCGCTGTTTTGTACATTTTGTGCAATCTGGTGGGTGTGAGATACCACCTCATGAGAAATTTATAGTTTGTCTCTAAAACCCTTACCGGGATTGACGATTTTTTGGTTGCGTGGAAAGTCTTTTGCCAGTTCTCTGCAGCTATATTAATTCCTAATTCCTTCTGCTGTTGTATAGGTGTGTAGCCTTTGTGTATCTCCTAGCGTTAACTGTTTGTATGGTATAGATATTGCATGTCTGGGGTTAGTTTTCTAAGCAAAAACTGTTTTTCTCCTGTTAAGTGTAGTCAGTCCACGGGTCATCCATTACTTATGGGATTATATCTCCTCCCTAACAGGAAGTGCAAGAGGATCACCCAAGCAGAGCTGCTATATAGCTCCTCCCCTCTACGTCATACCCAGTCATTCTCTTGCACCTAACTAATAGATAGGACGTGTGAGAGGACTGTGTTTATTAAAATTAGTTTTTATATCTTCAATCAAAAGTTTGTTATTTTAAACAGCACCGGAGTGTGTTGTTTTTTCTCAGGCAGCATTAGAAGAAGAATCTACCTGAGTTTGTGTATGATCTTAGCGGTCGTAACTAAGATCCATTTGCTGTTCTCGGCCATTCTGAGGAGTGAGGTAACTTCAGAACAGGGGACAGCGGGCAGGGTTCACCTGCAAGGAGGTATGTTGCAGTATATTATTTTCTAAGGAATGGAATTGACTGAGAAAATACTGCTAATACCGATATAATGTAAGTGCAGCCTTAAATGCAGTAGTAGCGACTGGTATCAGGCTGATATGTATGTATGTTTACACTGAGGTATTTCTGGGGAATGGAACTTCACTAAGAAAATACTGTATACATTTAACTTTGATTTGAGCCCCCACTGCAGTGAAAGCGACTAGCAGCAGGCTTATTAATATCATTTCATAATTTTATTTTAAAACGTTTACTGGCATGTTAATCGTTTTTCTCTGAGGTACTTGGTGATAAAACTTTTGGGCATTATTTTTCCACGTGGCTGTCGTTTATTTATGAATAAAATCAGTTTACTGAGCTTCCCCACTGTTATAATATGAGTGGGAGGGGCCTATTTTGGCGCTTTATTGCGCAGTAAGAATTCAGTCACAGTCTTCCTATTTCTTCCTCCATGATCCAGGACGTCTCTACAGAGCCCAGGGGTCTCCAAAACTAGTTTTGAGGGAGGTAATCACTCACAGCAGACCTGTGAGACTGTGCTTTTGACTGTGATAAAACGTTTATATTATTCTGTTATCCGTTTTTTGGGTACTAAGGGGTTAATCATCTATTTGCTGGTGGGTGCAATCCTTTGCTAACTTAATGCATTTACTGTGAAAATTTGGTTGCTATAACTAATTTGGTTCATTGTTATTTCAACTGTGACAGTTTCTTTGTGCTTCTTAAAGGCACAGTAACGTTTTTTATATTGCTTGTAAATTTATTTTGAAAAGTATTTTCCAAGCTTGCTAGTTTCATTGCTAGTTTGTTTAAACATGTCTGACACAGAGGAAACTCTTTGTGCAATATGTTTAAAGGCCAATGTGGAGCCCAATAGAAATTTGTGTACTAATTGCATTGATGCTACTTTAAATAAAAGCCAATCTGTACATGTAAAGAAAATTTCACCAGACAACGAGGGGGAAGTTATGCCGACTAACTCTCCTCACGTGTCAGTACCTTCGTCTCCCTCTCAGGAGGTGCGTGATATTGTGGCGCCAAGTACATCAGGGCGGCCCATACAAATCACTTTGCAAGACATGGCTAATGTTATGACTGAAGTATTATCTAAATTGCCAGAATTTAGGGGTAAACGCGACCACTCTGGGGTGAGAACAGAGTGCGCTGATAATATTAGAGCCATGTCTGATACTGCGTCACAATTTGCAGAACATGAGGACGGAGAGCTTCATTCTGTGGGTGACGGATCTGATCCAAGTAAACTGGACTCAGACATTTCAAATTTTAAATTTAAGCTTGAGAACCTCCGTGTATTGCTAGGGGAGGTATTAGCGGCTCTGAATGATTGTAACACGGTTGCAATTCCAGAGAAAATATGTAGGCTGGATAAATATTTTGCGGTACCGACGTGTACTGACGTTTTTCCTATTCCTAAAAGGCTTACAGAAATTGTTAACAAGGAGTGGGATAGACCCGGTGTGCCTTTTTCACTCCCTCCTATATTTAGAAAAATGTTTCCAATAGACGCCACCACACGGGACTTATGGCAGACGGTCCCTAAGGTGGAGGGAGCAGTTTCTACTCTGGCTAAGCGCACCACTATCCCGGTGGAGGATAGCTGTGCTTTTTCAGATCCAATGGATAAAAAGTTAGAGGGTTACCTTAAGAAAATGTTTGTTCAACAAGGTTTTATATTACAACCCCTTGCATGCATTGCGCCTGTCACGGCTGCGGCGGCATTCTGGTTTGAGTCTCTGGAAGAGACCATTAGCTCAGCTACATTGGATGAGATTACAGACAAGCTTAGAGTCCTTAAGCTAGCTAATTCATTTATTTCTGATGCCGTAGTACACTTAACTAAACTTACGGCTAAGAACTCCGGATTCGCCATTCAAGCGCGCAGAGCTCTGTGGCTTAAATCCTGGTCAGCCGATGTGACTTCTAAATCTAAATTGCTTAACATACCTTTCAAAGGGCAGACATTATTCGGGCCCGGTTTGAAAGAAATTATCGCTGACATTACTGGAGGTAAGGGCCATGCCCTGCCTCAAGACAGAGCCAAACCAAGGGCTAGACAGTCTAATTTTCGTGCCTTTCGTAACTTCAAGGCAGGAGCAGCATCAACTTCCTCCGCTCCAAAACAGGAAGGAACTGTTGCTCGCTACAGACAGGGCTGGAAACCTAACCAGTCCTGGAACAAGGGCAAGCAGGCCAGAAAGCCTGCTGCTGCCCCTAAGACAGCATGAAGTGAGGGCCCCCGATCCGGAAACGGATCTAGTGGGGGGCAGAATTTCTCTCTTCGCCCAGGCTTGGGCAAGAGATGTCAAGGATCCCTGGGCGTTAGAGATCATATCTCAGGGATATCTTCTGGACTTCAAAGCTTCTCCTCCCAAAGGGAGATTTCATCTTTCAAGGTTGTCAGCAAACCAGATAAAGAGAGAGGCGTTTCTACGCTGTGTACAAGACCTTTTACTAATGGGAGTGATCCATACAGTTCCACGTTCGGAACACGGACAAGGGTTTTACTCAAATCTGTTTGTGGTTCCCAAAAAAGAGGGAACCTTCAGACCAATTTTGGACTTAAAGATCCTAAACAAATTCCTAAGAGTTCCATCGTTCAAAATGGAAACTATTCGGACAATCTTACCTATGATCCAAAGGGGTCAATATATGACCACGGTGGATTTAAAAGATGCCTACCTTCACATACCAATTCACAAGGATCATTATCGGTACCTAAGGTTTGCCTTCCTAAACAGGCATTACCAGTTTGTAGCTCTTCCCTTCGGGTTAGCCATGGCTCCAAGAATCTTTACAAAGGTTCTGGGATCTCTTCTGGCGGTTCTAAGACCGCGAGGAGTTTCGGTAGCTCCATACCTAGACGACATTCTGATACAAGCGTCAAGTTTCCAGACTGCCAAGTCTCATACAGAGTTGGTTCTGGCATTTCTAAGGTCGCATGGGTGGAAGGTGAACGTAGAAAAGAGTTCTCTATTGCCACTCACAAGAGTTCCCTTCTTGGGGACTCATAGATTCTGTAGAAATGAAAATTTACCTGACAGAAGACAGGTTAACAAAACTTCTAAATGCTTGCCGTGTCCTTCATTCCATTCAACACCCGTCAGTGGCTCAATGCATGGAGGTAATCGGCTTAATGGTAGCGGCAATGGACATAGTACCTTTTGCACGCCTGCATCTCAGACCACTACAATTGTGCATGCTAAGTCAGTGGAATGGGGATTACTCAGATTTGTCCCCTATGCTGAATCTGGATCAAGAGACCAGAGATTCTCTTCTATGGTGGCTTTCTCGGCCACATCTGTCCAAGGGGATGCCCTTCAGCAGGCCAGATTGGACGATTGTAACAACAGACGCCAGCCTACTAGGTTGGGGCGCTGTTTGGAATTCCCTGAAGGCTCAGGGATCATGGACTCAGGAGGAGAGTCTCCTTCCAATAAACATTCTGGAATTAAGAGCAGTTCTCAATGCTCTTCTGGCTTGGCCTCAGTTAGCAACTCTGAGGTTCATCAGGTTTCAGTCGGACAACATCACGACTGTGGCTTACATCAACCATCAGGGAGGGACAAGGAGTTCCCTAGCGATGATGGAAGTCTCAAAGATAATTCGCTGGGCAGAGTCTCACTCTTGCCATCTGTCAGCGATCCACATCCCAGGCGTGGAGAACTGGGAGGCGGATTTCCTAAGTCGCCAGACTTTTCATCCGGGGGAGTGGGAACTTCACCCGGAGGTATTTGCACAACTGCTTCGGCGTTGGGGCAAACCAGATCTGGATCTCATGGCGTCTCGCCAGAACGCCAAGCTTCCTTGTTACGGATCCAGGTCCAGGGACCTGGGAGCGGTTCTGATAGATGCTCTGACAGCACCTTGGGTCTTCAACATAGCTTATGTGTTTCCACCCTTCCCGATACTTCCTCGACTGATTGACAGGATCAGACAGGAGAGAGCATCGGTGATTCTAATAGCGCCTGCGTGGCCATGCAGGACCTGGTATGCAGATCTAGTGGACATGTCGTCCTGTCCACCATGGTCTCTGCCTCTGAGACAGGACCTTCTGGTTCAGGGTCCTTTCAAACATCCAAATCTAATTTCTCTGAGGCTGACTGCATGGAGATTGAACGCTTGATTCTATCAAATCGTGGATTCTCGGAGTCAGTGATTGATACCTTAATACAGGCTAGGAAACCTGTTACCAGGAAAATTTACCATAAAATATGGCGTAAATACTTGCATTGGTGCGAATCCAAGAGTTACTCATGGAGTAAGGTTAGGATTCCTAGGATATTGTCTTTTCTACAAGAAGGCTTAGAAAAGGGCTTATCTGCTAGTTCGTTAAAGGGACAGATCTCAGCTCTGTCCATCCTTTTACACAAACGTCTGTCAGAAGTTCCAGACGTTCAGGTTTTTTGTCAGGCTTTGGCCAGGATTAAGCCTGTGTTTAAAACTGTTGCTCCGCCATGGAGCTTAAACTTAGTTCTTAACGTTTTACAGGGTGTTCCGTTTGAACCCCTTCATTCCATTGATATCAAGCTGTTATCTTGGAAAGTTCTATTCTTAATGGCTATTTCCTCGGCTCGAAGAGAGTCTGAGTTATCGGCCTTACATTGTGATTCTCCATATCTGATTTTTCATTCAGACAAGGTAGTTCTGCGTACTAAACCTGGGTTCTTACCTAAGGTAGTCACTAACAAGAATTTCAATCAAGAGATTGTTGTTCCTTCATTGTGCCCTAATCCTTCCTCAAAGAAGGAACGACTTCTGCACAATCTGGACGTCGTCCGTGCCCTGAAATTCTATTTGCAGGCAACTAAAGATTTTCGACAAACTTCTTCCCTGTTTGTCGTTTATTCTGGACAAAGGAGAGGTCAAAAGGCTTCGGCTACCTCTCTCTCCTTCTGGCTTCGTAGCATAATACGTTTAGCCTATGAGACTGCTGGACAGCAGCCTCCTGAAAGAATTACAGCTCATTCTACCAGAGCTGTGGCTTCCACTTGGGCCTTTAAAAATGAGGCCTCTGTTGAACAGATTTGCAAGGCTGCAACTTGGTCTACACTTCACACTTTTTCAAAATTTTACAAATTTGACACTTTTGCTTCTTCGGAGGCTGTTTTTGGGAGAAAGGTTCTTCAGGCAGTGGTTCCTTCCGTGTAAAGGTCCTGCCTGTCCCTCCCGTCATCCGTGTACTTTTAGCTTTGGTATTGGTATCCCATAAGTAATGGATGACCCGTGGACTGACTACACTTAACAGGAGAAAACATAATTTATGCTTACCTGATAAATTCCTTTCTCCTGTAGTGTAGTCAGTCCACGGCCCGCCCTGTTTTTACGGCAGGTCTAAATTTTGAATTTAACTCCAGTCACCACTGCACCCTATAGTTTCTCCTTTCTCGTTTGGTTTCGGTCGAATGACTGGGTATGACGTAGAGGGGAGGAGCTATATAGCAGCTCTGCTTGGGTGATCCTCTTGCACTTCCTGTTAGGGAGGAGATATAATCCCATAAGTAATGGATGACCCGTGGACTGACTACACTACAGGAGAAAGGAATTTATCAGGTAAGCATAAATTATGTTTTTAGGGTGCGTATATATATATATATATATATATATATATATATATATAATGACATATTTGTGAGCAGGAAAACCAATTTATGGAAATGTCTGGGTGGGCGTCTAATTTCTGCTAAAGATTTGAGTTTTCCTTCCTGGAGGAATATTGCCAATATTCTATTTTAATGTGACTCCCAGAGTCTGTCTGTGTATCTTTGTGGTTCCATGGTAGTGCAGAATTATTACAAATAGGCATCATGGGGGAAAGGATATCAGATATGTTTGTAGAGGTGTTTGTCAGTTTGTCCCAAGTCTCGAAGAACTCGATCATTAAAGTGTATTGTTGTATGGTCTCAGGTCTCTTTTTAGCAGGGAGCCAAGCAGCAATTCCAGCATTACTTAGTCCTAGTACCTGTCTATCTATTTGGACCCACTGCTTATGAGTATTATCTGTGCACCAATCTATTAGTTTTTGGAGGGCTATTGCAGTTTTATATGTATGTATATTGGGGACTCCCAATCCGCCTTTTTCTCTGGGCAAGTACATTGTTTGTTTTGTGATTCTTGGTCTGATTCCATGCCATATGTATTGTTGTAGTGAATGAAGGGTATCACGCTGTGTATACAGAACATAAATATAGGAGCCTCATAGAATCAATGAAAGTGGGGATAACAAAGAATTTCAACAGTCACTTAATGCACTTGACACGGCGGTCACCAACAATCATAAAGTGATATAAATTCAGCTGTCACGTCTCAGGCTTCACCCGTACTTACGCAAGGTAGTCTTGGCCCTTCTCCTGGTACTCCTGCCAATGCAGGCTCAAGGCTCCTGTGTCCTCCCAGGTAGGCAAAACCTGAATCCAGATAGGACGGCCACGTTATTGGGCGCGACAGTCAAACTCACTTTTCTTTCGGTTCTGCTACTATGCGGGTGTGGGACTTCCACCGGACGTGACGTCAGCTTCTCCGATATTCTCTGGAGGCAATCCTCCACAGCGAGCGGCTCCAAGGCACAATATAAAGCTCTACCAGTTACCTCTGGGACAGTTAGCACCGGGCTCCTCACAGCCCTTAGTAGTAAAATGAAAAAAATATAGGCAGAAGTCCCAAGAGGTAAATAAAATTACAGGCTTTATTGAATCAAATTTAAGAACAGCGAAAAAAGTAAAAGACTTAAAAAAAAGAATGTATAGGTCAGTCTTACGTGTTTCGGCTAGCTGTTGCCGTAATCATAGACTGTAGCAAATGAACATTCATAAGTCTTTATATACGTAATCAATTACTTACTCAAACTAATTCAGCTGTACACTTAACTAACAGGCATAGAACTGCAATGCTAGGGGTATAAGGGAAAGCATTCGCTTAGCTGCTATATTTAACAATCCATAACTATCTATTACAGGTACAATCAGTAAAGACAGAAAAAAACGAAAGAGATTTTATACACTGGTCATTTTTTATACATATATCTCCTTTTAGAGAGTTATATACAAATTTTACTTTTAAATAATATGTAAATAATTGTATCAATAGATAAAGATTACTTACTAATATATATGTTTAAAAATGTATTCAATCCTACAGACCAGATTCGAACCAGCAGCCTATGCATTTAGGGGTAGTTAACCTAACCACAGGGCTATAACAGCCCCACTATATAACGTGATGTTGGAATGAAGCTTAACAGAGACTGAAGGTAATTAAATCTAGCTACTTCAGTGTCTCATAAAAATACAAAATGTTTTATTAAATGCAGTTTATGAATTACTATCACACGTAGAGATTTTTTCATAGAAGTAGTATATAAATGAAATTGAGTCAAAGGGTGATGAACACAAACAGTTCATAAAAAAATGTATAGACTATAAATAGATTGTATAGAATAAGATCTAAAGGAATATATAGCCATAGTAGATATATAATTTTCTTATAGATTCAATTTCATTCATATAAGGACACACATAGAGAATGCTTTATCTATGTATTAGAAGGTAATGTAATAAAGTGATTAAGAGCAAGGTTTTTAATTTGATTATATGATGATGTTTATTTTTATTTTTATTTTATACTTTTATTTTTATTTATATTTTTATTTTGTTTTTAGTTCCAAAAATTTATAAGGTCAAACTCTGAATTAAATCCATGTGGGATCTGAGTCTTGAGTTTGAACATCCAGTAGACTTCTTGTCTTCCCAAAATTTGGGACCTATTGCCTCATCTTAGAGGGGTCTTAATAGCCTCAATTACATTCCAACTAAAAGATCTAACTGATTGATCATGCACTTCTATAAAGTGTCTACTCAATTCAGAACAGGGGACTTTATTTCGAATGTCCCCTAGATGTTCTCTGATGCGTGTTCTCACATCGCGAGTGGTGAGCCCTACATATTGACTTTTACATGATTTACATTCTGCAAGATATATAACATAAGTAGAACTGCAATTTAAGCAGCCCTGTATTTTGAAAGATTCTCCCGTCACATTTGAAGTGAACGTATCTGTCACATTATGGTATTCACACGCTTTACAGCGATTACTACCACATTTAAAGCTTCCATTATGTTGTAACCATGAGCTAGGGTTAATATGTGTTTGTGTGTTCCTGAACATAATGGGAGAAAGAGTGTTAGCTAAAGTATTGTTTTTAGTATAGACAAATCTACAGCCATCACCAATAATTTCTTTTAGTGTTTCATCTCCATAAAGAATAGGGAGATACTTATTGACAATGCCACAAATGTCATTGTATTGATTAGAATATTTAGTGATGAATGTAGGTCTGTCATCAATTTTTCTATCTTTTTTATTTAGTAATAGATCTTCTCTCTTATATCCATCCACTTCTTTCTTAATCTTTAGGACCTCCTTTTTATGATAGCCTCTATTTATAAGACGATCAGCCAGTTCAGTACTTTCCTTAATGTAATCAGTATTTTTCGAACAATTGCGTTTTACCCGCATCATTTGTCCTTTAATGATGCCTTTGAAGACATGTTTAGGATGACTACTGGTTGCATAAAGTAATGCGTTACCAGCAATGGGTTTACGGTATAAAGTAGTGTTCACACAGTTGTGATTGGTTTCACCAAGGAGTGTGATATCTAGAAAATTTATTTTGGTTTTATTCCACTCTTTGGTGAAAGTCAACCCCATCTGATTACTATTAAGATAATTTAGAAATTCATTTGCTTTATTCTCATCTGCTTCCCATATTAAAACAAGATCATCTATGAATCTCTTGTAATAAATCACGTGTTCACAAAAAGGATTATTATCACTGTATATATATGTTTCTTCCAGCCAACCCATAACTAGGTTTGCGTATGAGGGTGCGAATTTCGCCCCCATCGCAATTCCTTGTTTTTGAATATAGTGATCATTTTAAAATGTAAAGCTATTATGTTCCAATAAAAATTCTATGACCTTCAGTACATATTTCTTAAAAGCATTCTCTAGTTTGTTATCTTTGCCTAGATAATATTCAATAGCTTGCAGACCAATAGAGTGAGGGATCGAGGAGTAGAGCGACATAGCGTCCACTGTAAGCCAACTGTAGCCCTCTTTCCAATCACAATCATTAAAGATATTAATTATGTGCATAGTGTCTCTGACATAACTAGTCAAAGAAAGAACAAACGGCTGCAGTATATCATCTACCCATTCTGACACATGCTCCAACAAGGAGCCATTGCCCGAAACAATAGGTCTACCTTTAATGTTATCTAGACCTTTGTGTGTCTTGGGTAGATGATAGAACACAGCCGTTCTTGGAATAAAAATAAACATCATCATATAATCAAATTAAAAACCTTGCTCTTAATCACTTTATTACATTACCTTCTAATACATAGATAAAGCATTCTCTATGTGTGTCCTTATATAAATGAAATTGAATCTATAAGAAAATTATATATCTACTATGGCTATATATTCCTTTAGATCTTATTCTATACAATCTATTTATAGTCTATACAATTTTTTATGAACTGTTTGTGTTCATCACCCTTTGACTCAATTTCATTTATATACTACTTCTATGAAAAAATCTCTACGTGTGATAGTAATTCATAAACTGCATTTAATAAAACATTTTGTATTTTTATGAGACACTGAAGTAGCTAGATTTAATTACCTTCAGTCTCTGTTAAGCTTCATTCCAACATCACGTTATATAGTGGGGCTGTTATAGCCCTGTGGTTAGGTTAACTACCCCTGAATACATAGGCTGCTGGTTCGAATCTGGTCTGTAGGATTGAATACATTTTTAAACATATATATTGGTAAGTAATCTTTATCTATTGATACAATTATTTACATATTATTTAAAAGTAAAATTTGTATATAACTCTCTAAAAGGAGATATATGTATAAAAAATGACCAGTGTATAAAATCTCTTTCGTTTTTTTCTGTCTTTACTGATTGTACCTGTAATAGATAGTTATGGATTGTTAAATATAGCAGCTAAGCGAATGCTTTCCCTTATACCCCTAGCATTGCAGTTTTATGCCTGTTAGTTAAGTGTACAGCTTAATTAGTTTGAGTAAGTAATTGATTACGTATATAAAGACTTATGAATGTTCATTTGCTACAGTCTATGATTATGGCAACAGCTAGCCGAAACGCGTAAGACTGACCTATACATTCTTTTTTTTAAGTCTTTTACTTTTTTCGCTGTTCTTAAATTTGATTCAATAAAGCCTGTAATTTTATTTACCTCTTGGGACTTCTGCCTATATTTTTTTCATATGTATTGTTCCAATAGTGATTGGACCTTAGTTAAATATTGGTGCGGTAGTTGTATATGGGTAGTTTGCATCATGTATAGTAGCCTGGGGAGGACATTCATTTTTATTACAATTATTCTTCCTATCCAAGAGATAGATTTATTCTTCCAGCTCGAGAGGTCTGCAATTAGTTTTCTCCAGTTTTTTATAATTAGCCTGGAATACTACTTTTGGTTCAGGGGCTAAGTAAATACCTAAGTATTTAAGTTTTGATGTTAGTAGTTTTAGTGGGCAATTTTGTGTCAGTTGATGGTATAATTGTTCCTCATAAGTTATGGTCATCATCTCTGATTTGATGGTGTTTATTAGGAAATTAGACACTTGTCCATATTTCTGGAATATATCTAAGACTGTTGGTAGGGACACCTCTATCTCTGTAAGTGTAAGTAGGATGTCATCCGCGTACAGCGCCAGCTTATGTTCTGTATTGCCTAATTGTATACCTGTAATTTGTGTGTTATTCCTGATTTTTTGTGCCAACGCTTCTATGGATAGTGCAAAAAGTACCGGGGAAAGGAGACACCCCTGCCTGGTTCCTTTTTTTATATAGAATTTGTCCAAAAAAAGGCCATTTACTTTGACCTTTGCTATGGGGGATGAATACAGGGAGAAAGCATGATTAATACATTTGTTTCCGAATTTCATTTTGTGCATAACTGCTTTTAAAAACTGCCAATTAACCCTATCAAATGCTTTCTCTGCATCAGTGGAGACCAAGACTGCTGGTATTCCATTGTTTTTTGCATGGAATATAAGTTGTAGGACTTTCAGAGTGTTATCCCTTGCCTCTCGCCCCGGTATAAATCCTACTTGATCTGTGTTTATTAATTTGGGTAGAAATTGATTTATTCTGTTTGCTAGAATTTTATCAAAAATCTTAATGTCCGAATTAAGTAGTAAAATTGGGCAAAAGTGTTCAGGTCTATCTGGTTCCTTCCCTGGCTTCGGTAGAACGGAGATGAGGGCCTCTAACATACTTTCTGAGAAACCATTTGTGTCTAGGAGTGCGTTGAACATATTTGCTAAGGGAGATATGAGGTGTTGTGGGAATGATGTGTAATACTTCATGCTAAACCTGTCTGGACCTGGACTTTTGCTGCTGGACATAAGTTTTATCACTTTTTTTTAATTCTTCCAAAGTTATAGGGAGGTCCAGATTTTCTGTTTCCTCTTTATCTAGTGTTGGAAGGTCTATATCCAAAAGATAAGTCTCAATGCTCTGTGGTGTGGTTGTGTCTTTTATATTGTATAGGGACGTATAGTATTGTCAGAATGTCTCTGCAATGTGTTTACTATCTCTGTGTATGTCTCCTTGTGAGTCTTTAATGTAATGAATATGTGCGTTAAGCTGGCAACGTCGCAGAGCCTTTGCTAGTGAAGACCCTGCTTTATCTTTTACCTCAAAGTAATTTTGTTTTAGTGAGGTGATTTTTGAGGGATTGTCTGGTTCTTGTTAAGGAGGCTAGTAGGTCTGTGTATTGAGGATTTTGTTTGTGCTCCTTTTCCCAGTATCCAATGTGTGCCAAAACAGAATTTAAAAACTGTCTATTCTCTCTCTTTTCCTTGGCCTTGAGCGCCAAAAATTCTCCTCTAACTACACACTTGTGTGCATCCCATATAGTCATTGGGTTTAACTCTACTGATACATTTTCTTTAAAGTAATTCCCTAGCGTATGATCTATTGCTTGTTTAGTTAAAGTGTTTCCTAGCATATATTCATCCATTCTCCATATGTAGGGTCTGTGTGGTATTTCTGGCCAGTCCCCCACGCATTGTACAAGTGCATGATCTGACCAAGTGATAGGCAAGATCTTGGATTCTATAACCATGGAAAGTCCCACTTGGTCAGTAAAAATATAATCTATTCTAGTAAGCATATTGTGTGGGTGTGAGTAGAACGTGTAGTCTTTGGCATGTGGATTTATTGTGCTCCACACATCATGTAATTTAAGTTGGTGTACATAGTTTTTGGTAGTCTTAATCACTCTTTTGGGTGTGCTGGTGGTCCCTGTAGATGTGTCTAACTGTGGATCCAATGATAGGTTGAAATCCCCTCCCAAAATCAATGTTACTTTAGCTTGCACCAAGATTGAGTTGAATATGGTTTTAAAAAGGTGGTGTTGATCCTTGTTTGGCAGGTATATGTTTGCCAGTGTAACTGGTCTGCTATAAAGAAGGCCTACTAGAATTATACATCTACCAATTTTGTCCTTTTCTATGTATGTGGCTCGAAATTGAACTGAGTTTTTAAACAAAATACCCACTGCTTTCTTGGAGGTGTTGGAGGCTAAATATGCGGCTTTATACTTGTGGCTTAGTATTTTTGGTACTCTACCTCTTTTGAAATGCGTTTCCTGTAAGAACAGGATGTCGCCAGTTGCTTTGTATAAGTCTCTGAAAACCATTGATCTTTTTTCCGGGCTATTTAAGCCTTTGACATTCACAGTTGTGAACGTGAGTGCATGTAAGTTTGCCTTTTTTTTTTTTTTTTTTTAAACATGATAATCTTATACTTACGTGTGCGAGTTGAGTATTTGTGTACCATGAGTTTTTGTTATCCTGAGTGGCAGCGTTACAGATTAGAATTATTTACCGGTAATAGAACACCAATGCAATTCTGACAAGCAACACAATGAATTTGTCATCAAAGTTATCAGTGATTCAATTTATGAGTCTCAGATAGTTCTGAGTCAATTACTACTTATCTGTTCAGAAGTAATAGGATAATCTGTTGCTACGTCAATTTAGGTAACAGTAAACAAATTCAAATATTATAACAGTAAACGTAATTATAAGGGTAGAATCCCCACCCCCAAACATATCGCAAAACATATTTTAATATTAGGTAAATATACGACCTTTAGCTACAATAGCTCACTCAGAGGGTCAGTCCAGGTTAGATAGTGCTTTGGTTCAGGTGTCTGTTGAGTCCGTTAGAAGCGCATTTGTTGTAGTCTGAGGCTTTGTTAGTTCCACCTGTGACGCCCCAGGTTCGAGGCCTTCTGCTTGTTGTTGTGGTATCTCTCTTGTGAGTAGCTGTTCTCCTTCTGGAGGTGGAATGTTGATCTGTAGAACCTTATTAAAGTGAGAAAGATCATCCAGGTTTTTAAATATGGCAGTATTGTTTCCCTTGGTAGTGATAATGCTGACAGGGAAGCCCCATCTGTAAGGAATCTTCTGCTCTCTTATCCTTGATGTGATAAAGTGTAGTTCCCTTCTCTTTTGTAGTGTAGTTGGGCATAAGTCTGCAAATATCTGTATGTGGTTGCCTGCATAGGTAAACCTCTGCTTCTGTCTTGCATGGTGGAGAATCTCTTCTTTATCCTTGTAGTTGAAGATTTTTAAAATGATATCCCTGGGCGGTGCTTTTGGTGGTGGTCTTTCTCTCAGAGCTCTATTCGCTCTTTCAATACATATATCAGGAGAGCTGCTCGTTCCCTTAAGGGTTCTGAACAAATCCTGTAGGTATCCTTTTATGGCGGCTTGTTGAAATGATTCTGGAACACCGCAAATGCGGAGGTTGTTCCGCCTGCCTCTATTATCCAGATCTTCAAATCTTTCCATCAAATGGTCGATGGTTTCTTCCTGTTCATACGCCAGCTTTGAAATGTGTTGAATGTTGTTAAAGGTGGTGTTATGGTTTTCTTCTAATGCTGAGACTCTGTTGGAGACCTTTGACAAATCTTTTTTAAGTTCTCCATGCCAACTTTTTACTTCCCCAACAATTTATTTTATATCTTCCTTTGTACATAGGTCCCTCAGATCATCTTTAGTTAAAGAGGCGTTGTTTGCGGAGGCAGTAGACGTTTGTTGCAGAGGAGCAGTTTCCAAATTATTTGCTCGCTCCATTGCCTGGGATGTAGAGATTGGGTCTTGTGGTTTTAGGTACTGTTCTATTAGATTAGGTTTGTTGTGCTTTTCTGGCTTATTCACCCTGTGACCGGGCATGACCACAAAGTGACAAAAGGGAAATTGCAAAGGTGTGGTTAACCACTATAATCACAGCAGTAAATCTGTACCAGGGAGCTGGAGTGTATAGAGTCAATTATGTGCTTGTTGAATGATTTCTGTTTTCATTTTCTGCTGTCATTTTTTTGTGTAGCTAGGGTGGTATTGAGCAGCTTTTTTATGATTTAAAAGAAATGTTTTCCCTAGCTAGTGGTATACCTAGTGAGGGGCAGCTGATGCTGTAATTTTTATTTAAGTGCTGTTTGTGTTATCCACTTCAGTTTTGAGCCCTATTGCAGTTTTGAGCCCACACTGCCAACCAGTGTGTACATTGAGAATCCTGGGGTGTAAAGTTCCAAGTTCATAGATCCATCTCGATTCCTTCTGTAGGAGTAACTTTGCTCGGTTTTCCCCCTCTTCTCTGGATCGGAATGTGATCAATCAATCTGAATCTGAGGTCATTGACCGAATGTCCAGCCTCCAAAAAATGACGGGCCACAGGTTGATCCGATTTGCCCTTAGAGATGGCTGCCAGTATGCTGGATCGGTGATTGGCCATTCTCGTCCTGGCGTCATCAATAGTCTTTCCTATGTAATACTTGCCACATGGGCAATTGAGTAGATAGATGATAAATTTGGACGTACATGTAAAAAAAAAATCTGATCTCAGGGTCATGTGGATTAGAAGTGTTACACATTTTTTTCACGTATTTTCACAAGATTAGACACGTATTCTCAGAGAGTGATCAGTGTCTAATCTTGTTTTTTCTTTTATGTCCTTCTGGATGGAGCTCTATATATATTTGTATATTTTTATTTTTTATTCTTATGTTAACCTATATGTACATGCATTGGGATTTATCTAATTGGTTGTTTGTAGTTCATTTGTTACTTTTTGGGGGTTGGTTACCTCCACAATGGTTCATATGGATCCCAATGGCTATAAGTGAGTGAGTTTTGGGATGGATGAGACAAAATCTCTAGTTGACGTGATATTGAAGTGAGGTTTTCTTTTCTTTTTTGTTTTATATTCTCTTATATATATTTTTGTTTTATATTCTCTTATATATATTTTTGATGGATTATATCCAACACAATACGGTGTGTTCAACTCATCATGACTTAATCAGGTGAGGAATGAAGAGGCTATAAACACGGGGGTCTTTGTTGATTACACGGGGGTCTTTGTTGATTACCATCATGAGTGTTGTTCATTGGTGGTGTTCATTTCTCACTACGCCAAGTAGGGTGTTCTTTTGAGACATTGTGAGTATCTAGTGGATACGGTTTTGTTTTTGAGTTTGATACATTTCAATAGTTTGTCTTGTCTCTATTCGTTGTGGCTAAGGGTATGTCTTTATTTGTTTTGCTTTTTGTTTGATCAGAAAAATTAATGCGGGGTCCTCAGCATCTTGTTGGTGTGCCCGTGTGTTTTGATGTTGTGGATGTACACAGTTCCTGTGGGAGTGCTTCTACCCATGGGGTTATATTTTGACGATATGGTATTTTGATGTGCGATATGTTAGTTACTTTTTATTTTGTTTTATTGCCCTGCTAATTTGTTCTTGGATCCCAGAGGATGCAGTGTTTTATGATAGCTATTTATCTTGATGGCTTTGTTCTATACTCAGCTGTTTTGCGGGCTTTGGCTGTTGGAGTATCGATAAGCTTTCACATGATCGCATTAAGTAGTGTTTACATACACAATGTCTACACCCACATCAGGATCACGGCCCAGTGGCATGGTGTGGCGGGGTGTGTATAGGTCATCTAGTCCCACCCTTCATTCTGCGCTATACGCATACGGTGCTAAAGACATTGAGACTTCTATTTTACAGGTGGTGGGGCATAGCGCTTTATTGTCACCTTGGGTTATATCTTTGTGTTTTGACAGCTTGCTTTAACTCATTTGTCATATTGATCCCTTGCTTTCCAATTTCTTTCCGTGATGCGTCCCTAGTTACAGACCTTGGTTACCAAGATAATGGGCGTGTTAGGACATTCTGTCACGTACAGATGATTAGACGATTGGCTGATTCTACCTGCCTTTAGATGATTGGTTGCAAAACGGGATACATTTTTTGTTTTTGTTATGATAAATGCACATGTAGGGTTCTGTTAGTCTTGTGTATACAGTTTGACACTGTTTGCACAGTTTGTTTGTCAGAGGAAGGGACTGTTTCTGTCCCGAAACGTCACACTTGAATTAAAGTTTTTTCTTGTTGTCACAGATGTCGCCAGACCACTGAGTGCTTTTTTCAAGAACTTTATATATATATATATATATATACTGTATATATATATATATATATATAATTTTTTGTGAAGAACATCAGAGTGTTAAATAACTCACGCCGAGTTGAGCGCAGTTAGTCTAGTCTAGTGTCGGGTTAGCGTGCGAGCGATAAGTGTTAGTTTTTTGTTTGTTTGTTTGTTTGTTTTTTCTTTCATTTATTGCTCTCCATTAAAGCCTATTGGGAGAAGAAGTTTGCGGTCGCGATATCCAAAGTCCGAAAGTTAGCATGTGCCGGGCTGTGCTTGCGCACAAACCATTTACTTTCAACGTATAATTTGTGCGTTAACCAGCACACGTTAAGCGTTTTCTTCTGGAGGTGTGTGCGCTCAAGCAAAAGCGCTAAATAGCGCGCCACTTGTAATCTGGCCCTATATTTATTTAAAACAAGAACAAATATTACCTTTCTGATTACAGTTCTATATGTATACATAACTATTAAAATGCAGTGAAAGCTAGATTTCAACATGCTGGCACCCATGGCTAGAGGGACGCAGGGAATAAACTCACTACTTTACTGTATTTAGTGTTTAATGTCCCTTTAAGTGCATTACTCCCATGTCTAATAGTTGTTTTCTATGTTGTTCAAGGAACAGAGCGCTACAGCCATTCCGAAGCTTTAATGCTCTTCTTCTGCACTATCAGGGGCTGATTTATCATCGGTCTGTCCGACATGATCTGACAGACACGATGAATGCCAAAAGCATACGTATCATTGCACAAGCAGTTCTTGTGAACTGCTTGTGCAATGCTGCCCCCTGCAGATATTAAAGGTAGTACAAAATTGCCTTTTAAGGGACCAGTGTCCCTTTAAGTAGTTTTCATTTTATGGAGAGAAAAAAATCAAGAATTCATAGGATAAGCGTAAGACTATCAGAATAAATTTTATTAGTGTAAGGTAGATACGCAAATAGGCAGAATATTTGCTCTCAAAAATGATCAAGTTTTGTGTTTTTATAAAACTAATTAAATTGAATAGGCTGTTGAAATGCTTGAAGTATTTGTTGTCTGAAGAGCAGCTTAGAAACTGAATGGCTGGAACATTATATACTAAGACGATACTCTGAGCCCTTCAATTATGACATATACCATTAGAATTTTAGTTTCCACTTGTCAAAAACTAATGTTACTGTTATACATTTTCTGCTTTTCTGCAAAAACAATTCAAGATCTTTTAGTTTAAAAGTACTTTGTATTTAAAGTAGTTTTTTTATAATATATTTATATATGACTTGACTTTATTTGAAGTCTGATCGCAACACAGTATGTACAAACATAATCTCTTTAATGAATATTGTATTAGTTTGAGCATTTTATGTTTATGTCTTGCTGTCATTTTTTGCTCAATGTCTGGTGCTATTTGTTTCGGAGTGGCATAAGAAAATTGATACAAAGCACCGCACTATAAAACATTCAATTGTGGTTTCTGTATTGTCTCAGTGCATTCATAAATCAATGGTGCCAGGTGCCCTTTTCCATCCAATTTGTAAGCTGCATAGAGTTTTATTTAGTAAGTGAGATGTCTGCTACAAAAGTGCTGTGACATCACTGCTGTCATTCCTTGGACACAAGATTATAGCCTATATATTTTGATAGATATTTTGATTAGCTGTATTTTTTATTTTGCATATAAAAAGCATGTTTGAGAATTGTTATATTTGTTTTGTTGTTTTTTGTTATTCGCCTGAAGGATTAATGAATGACCTTAAGCAGGCAGTAAAATTAAACTTTTATGATTCAGACAGAGCATGCAGTGTTCCAAAAAATCTTTTTACTTTTGTTTTCTAATTTGCTTTGCTGGTTTGCTATACTTTTTGGAAAGACATGCCTAGGTAGGCTCGGGAGGGGCAATGCAATACTCAGAGCTAGCTGCTGATTGGTGGGTTTACATATATGCATCTTGTCCAGGGATGCCAATGACGTCACCACGCACTTGAGTCACCATGCCCAGGAAACCCAGAAGTACCAAGTAGAACTTTATGGCTTAAAGTGATTGTACACTTTAATGAATTATAGCCCAAAATATAATCCTAAAAACAGGGGCACATTAATTGCTCCAAGCATTGTGTGCCCCCTTTGGCGTTATGACCAATTAAGCAAGCAGATATATTGAATGTGAGATTGGAACTTAAATACCAGGACAAGGATCTCAGCTGTTGAATAGACTAATGTATATGGTCAAAGTACAAATTAAGTAGTGGTTATGTGACAGACTATAACAGGATAAAGCAAAAGTTTGCAAATAACTTGTAATAATTTGTCTTACTATTGCCAAGTTAGAAGTTAGCAGTTAATACATTCATAGAATAACTCTAACTAAATAATGGCATTGAATATGCTGACAATATGCAAAGCTGGAAATCGAACAGACTGTGAGCAGAAAAGAAAACAACTACCTGGTAACTCCGTATCACTCAAACACTTCCGGGCATCACAAGGTGGTGAGGAAAAAAGCAGTCGGCTTGCAGGGGGGACAGAAATCATGTAAAAAATAACTTTTATTTTTGAGACAGCTTAAAAACAAAAGTGAGCCCACAGCTCACAACGGCACATAGTAGTTTTCAACAAAGGCAAAAAATACAGACATGGTTCGTGTGAGTCTGCCACACTTGCTCACTGCTAGCTAATGCCTCAGCTGAAACCTCTATTTAAAGAGGCATGATCCAATTACCAAACAATTAAAAATCAATTACATACAATTAAAACCAACTTACCAAAAGATTAACTACTACCTGCCTATTAAATTATGAATTAGAATAGTGTTTGCCACAGCGTTTGGACAAAATACCTCACTAGAAACACAAGTAAATAAAAGCTGATATCACCTAGATTCTATATATGTATAAACATGTTTCTTATATTCTATAGACACATGTTTTGTGTCTTTTGGCTACTAGTATGTATATAAGTTTATACAGCAAAGAAAAAAAAGGGCTAACTATAATAGGGGTATGTATCTAAATGAAAAGATTAACATCACTTTCCATATTTATCCCTTGGGGATGTCTAGTGTTGAGATAAAAAATCAATTTTGCCTCTTTATTGTTTAAATTGTACTCTCTGTCCCCTCCTCTTTTGTGTGCTGAAACATGGTCAATGGCCTGAATGGAAAGAAGTGTGGCGTCTCCTGAGTGTGCATTTTTAAAATGTCTAGCCACAGGGGTAAATACTTCAAAAATGCACACTCAGGAGACGCCACACTTCTTTCCATTCAGGCCATTGACCATGTTCCAGCACACAAAAGAGGAGGGGACAGAGAGTACAATTTAAACTATAAAGAGGCAAAATTGTTTTTTTTATCTCAACACTAGACGTCCCCAAGGGATAAATATGGAAAGTGATGTTAATCTTTTCATTTAGATACATACCCCTATTATAGTTAGCCCTTTTTTTTCTTTGCTGTATAAACTTATATACATACTAGTAGCCAAAAGAC
Source organism: Bombina bombina (assembly GCF_027579735.1). NCBI lineage: Eukaryota > Metazoa > Chordata > Amphibia > Anura > Bombinatoridae > Bombina > Bombina bombina. The sequence goes on from NC_069502.1 coordinate 1,016,625,069, forward strand.
ACAAAACATGTGTCTATAGAATATAAGAAACATGTTTATACATATATAGAATCTAGGTGACATCAGTTTTTATTTACTTGTGTTTCTAGTGAGGTATTTTGTCCAAACGCTGTGGCAAACACTATTCTAATTCATAATTTAATAGGCAGGTAGTAGTTAATCTTTTGGTAAGTTGGTTTTAATTGTATGTAATTGATTATTAATTGTTTGGTAATTGGATCATGCCTCTTTAAATAGAAGTTTCAGCTGAGGCATTAGCTAGCAGTGAGCAAGTGTGGCAGACCCACACGAACCATGTCTGCATTTTTTGCCTTTGTTGAAAACTACTATGTGCCGTTGGGAGCTGAGGGCTCACTTTTGTTTTTAAGCTGTCTCACAAATAAAAGTTATTTTTTACATGATGTTTGCTCACCGCCTTGTGATGCCCGGAAGTGTTTGAGTAATACATTGTGACTTTGGCGCTGTGACGTAAGCGCCTGCTTGTCTTGGGCTCCCAGGAACTGGGGAGGTGTGAGAAGAGCGTGGAGACCGGTGCATTCACTGAAGACACTCTGCCCTTAACACATGTTCCCGGAGGCTGGTATTTTTCTGTTTGCTGTACCTGGTAACTCCCTTGTATGGCAGGTTACAGGTACAGGTTGGTAACAATACAGCAGGCTTGTGGATAAGGAGTGATACCGGAATCTGTATGTGAAGTAACCGGAGAGATGTTCCAAGCAGATGAGACAGAAAGAGAGTGTGCGGCTGCAGCTGATGACGTCATGCTGCTGTGGAAGCCGGTCTCATAAATCCACTTGCGCTTGTTATTTTGAGGAAGCAGATTCGGAATACAGCTACCTCTTAAATTGAACAGCCGCTACCAGAGTGGTCGTTTCCGGAGTTGATGAAGATTCCTTTTATTCGTAAAACTTAGAAGGGTAAGTCAGCCCAGGAGTAGGTATAGAGGATAATATATATTAACTGCAATCAGTAGGTGTCAGGGTGCCAGGAATCAGACTGAGACAAGAAGTGCAAAAATAATCACACCTTTATTAATAGCAAAAAATAATAAAAAGTCCACAAGTCAAATAACAAGCCAGGAGTCAAAACTAGAGCTGGTAGTCAGACAAGCCGAGTCAGGAGCCAAAGCGAGTAGTCAGACGAGCCGGAATCAGGAACAAGGAGAACAGCAGAGTCAGGAACAAGCCAGGGATCAGGAACCAGGAGGGACGTCAGACAGCCAGGTAATACACAGGAGCTCTCACAAACAGGTCTGAGACAACGCAAGGGCAAAGCATACTGAACAAAGGCCAGATTAGACCGTTCCACAGCCCCATTGGATTGAGGGTGATATGCAGAGGAGAAGGAGAGCTGGATCCCCATTTGAGCACAAAAGGAACGCCAAAATCTGGAGACAAACTGGCTACCCCGGTCTGACACTATCTCCTTGGGTAACCCATGTAAACGGAAGACCTCACGGGCAAAAATTGATGCAAGCTCCAGAGCGGTAGGCAACTTCTTCAAGGGAATGCAATGTGACATTTTAGAAAAACGGTCAACCACCATAAGGATAACAGTATTGCCATTGGAAAAAGGGAGCTCGACAATGAAGTCCATGGAAAGATGTGTCCAAGGACGCTCACCATTAGCAATAGGTTGAAGAAGACCCACAGGAAGACGTCGAGGAGTCTTATTCTGTGCACAAACTGAGCAGGAGGCAACATACGCAGCAACATCAGAATGAAAACCTGGCCACCAGAATTGTCGAGTGACAGACCAAGTCATTTGGTTCTTGCCTGGGTGACCTGCGGCTTTAGGATAGTGGTAAGTGTGCAAAAGTTTAGTTCGAAGATTCTCAGGAACAAAACACTTACCACTAGGTTTCTCAGGAGGTGCATTGGTTTGTGTAGCCAGGATCTCCTCCCCCAAGGGAGAAGTTAAATTAGTACGTATGGTAACCAAAATATGGTCAGGAGGTATAACTGGAGTAGTTACAGACTCCTCCTTGGACAGAAGTGAAAACTGTCGAGAGAGGGCATCAGCCCTAACATTCTTACTACCAGGCAGGTAGGAGACCACATAATTAAACCAAGACAAAAATATCGCCCATCTGGCCTATCGGGGCGACAAACGTTTTGCTTCAGATAGATAAGTTAAATTCTTGTGGTCAGTAAGAATGAGCACTGGCACGCTAGTACCCTCAAGAAGATGCCTCCATTCCTTGAGTACCAAAATTATGGCCAGTAATTCCCTGTCGCCAATTTCATAATTGCACTCCGCTGGAGACAATTTCTTAGAGAAGAAACCACACGGATGCAAGGAACCGTCAGGTGTAGGACGTTGAGACAGGAGAGCACCTACTCCAGTCTCAGACGCATCGACCTCAAGAACGAAAGGCAGGACAGGGTTAGGATGAGCCAGAACTGGAGCAGCAGCAAAGGCAGTCTTAAGACTATCAAAGGCATTAATGGCAGTAGGTGACCAATGGAGTGGATCATTCTCTTTACGGGTCTTGTCTGTGATAGGTTTGACCAAGGAAGAAAAGTTTTTAATAAACTTTCTATAGTAATTGGCGAACCCCAAAAGACGTTGAATAGACCGAAGACCAACTGGGCGAGGCCACTGCAGAACTGCAGATAACTTGTCAGGATCCATGGAGAACCCTGCAACGGAGATAACATAACCTAGGAAGGTTTCTTGAGTCTGATGGAACTCACATTTCTCAAGTTTACAAAACAGGCCGTTCTCACGTAGTCTCTGAAGAACCCGTGTAACATCAGAACGATGAGCCTCAAGTGTGGGTGAGTGAATGAGGATGTTGTCTAAGTACACCACAACACACTGTTGCAACATATCTCGTAGGACATCATTAATAAATTCCTGGAAAACAGCAGGAGCATTACATAGGCCAAAGGGCATTACAAGATACTCATAATGCCCGCTCCTGGTGTTAAATACTGTTTTCCATTCATGGCCCTCCTTAATCCTAACGAGATTGTACGCTCCTCTCATATCAAGTTTAGTAAAGACCGTAGCTCCCTTGAGGTGGTCAAAGAGTTCCGTAATGAGCGGAATAAGTTAAGCATTCTTAATGGTAAGACGATTAAGACCCCTATAATCGATGCATGGTCTTAACTCGCCACCCTTTTTCTTCACAAAGAAGAAGCCAGCCCCTGCGGGAGAGCAGGATTTGCGGATGATCCCCCGCGACAGAGCATCGGAAACATACTCCTCCATAGCACAATTCTCTGCAACAGACAGAGGGTAAACCCGGCCCCGAGGAGGAATGGCTCCGGGTTGCAGGTCTATGGTACAATCGTAAGACCGGTGAGGAGGTAACGTACCGGCATGCACCTTGTCAAAAACGTCTACGAACTCTCGGTACTCCTCTGGCAATTGAGATACTGAAGAAGTGCACAAGACTTTAACTGGTTTCTGAAGACAAATGGAAATACACTGCAGAGACCACGACAAAATTTCGGACCTGATCCAGTCGAAACTGGGATTGTGCTTTTGGAGCCAGGGATAACCCAGAACAACCGGAAAATGTGGAGAGTTTATCACCTGGAACTGGAGGGTTTCAAAATGGAAAACCCCAACAGCCATGGACAACTGAGCAGTTTCGTGAGTAACGAGTGCGGGCTGAAGGGGCCTGCCATCAATGGCCTCAATAGCAAGCGGAACTGACCGAGGCAAAACAGAAATGGAGTGCCTTGATACAAAAGCACTGTCAATGAAATAGCCCGCAGCACCGGAGTCAACAAGAGCTTGGGTGACTATGGAGGAGTCCACCCAGGAAAGGACAACTGTGACCAAAGGTTTCTCCTTTAGCGGTTCCGGGGACAAGGATAAACCACCTAAGGTCTGCCCCCAACAGGACCTTAGGTGTGAGCGTTTCCCGGCCGTGTAGGACAAGACTTCAAAAGGTGGCCCTGTAACCCACAATAGAGGAAGAGCCCTTCCCTCCTCCTAAAGGCCCTCTCCGCCGCGGAGAGATGTGTGAATCCCAACTGCATCGGCTCAGCAGTACCTGGTGACTCGGGACTAGGAGGCATGGGAGGAGAGGGAGGCATGGGTGGGAACGAACACGTAGGAGACAACGGTACAGGAGGCTTCCGCAAGCGATCCTTGAAAGAAGGCCTCTCACTTAGTCTGATGTCAATTAGGATCAAAAAAGACACCAATGCCTCGAGATCTTCTGGCAGCAACTTCGTCTTTTATCGCATCAGAGAGCCCATGAAAGAAGGCGGCAACAAGGGCTTCATTGTTCCAGCCTACCTCTGCTGCAAGCGTACGGAACTCAATGGCATACTGAGCAACAGATCTTGTACCTTGCTGAATGGACATGAGTCGTTTAGCAGCAGAGAAGGAGCGAGCTGAAACATCAAATACCCTTCGAAAGGAGAAATCCCACCTTAGCTCTGTCAGAGGGAAACGCCTGAGGTAACATCTCAAAGTAAATGCCCACCTGGTTCAAAAACCCTCTGCACTGGATAGGATCGCCTCCATATCGCTGAGGTAGAGGTGCAGAACCGGACAAGCTCCTGGTAGGACTAGGTGCATCAGTGGAAACAGGAGCAGTCATAACTTGCGGGACACTTTGGTCCAAATGTGCAGTGCGAGTCAGCAGGGTTTGCAGGGCTAGTGCAAATTGATCCAAGCGGTGATCCTGTTCATCTATCCTGGAAATTATGGCAGGTAAAGGTAGATTATTAGCACCATCAGGATTCATGGCCCTTGCGTGTTGTCAGGGTGCCAGGAATCAGACTGAGACAAGAAGTGCAAAAATAATCATACCTTTATTAATAGCAAAAAATAATAAAAAGTCCACAAGTCAAATAAAAAGCCAGGAGTCAAAACTAGTGCTGGTAGTCAGACAAGCCGAGTCAGGAGCCAAAGCGAGTAGTCAGACGAGCCGGAATCAGGAACAAGGAGAACAGTAGAGTCAAGAACAAGCCAGGGATCAGGAACCAGGAGGGACGTCAGACAGCCAGGTAATACACAAGAGCTCTCACAAACAGGTCTGAGACAACGCAAGGGCAAAGCATACTGAACAAAGGCCCTTTAAATAATAAGTGATGACATCACATGGATGATGTAAACCAGTCTGGCCATAAAAGGAAGTACAGGAAGTGAGCAGCATCTGCCAGAATGCACCAAAATCAGCAAGAGAGGTGAGTAAAATGGCTGCCAGCAGCACATGGCAAACAAGTCAGGAAAAAACCCTTAGGACTCAATATGCTTCACATTAGCGTAAAATTCACTGAGCAACTGTAGTAGGAAGAGGAGGTCCTTATAAAGCAAAGGTAAAGGAGTTTAGTCAGACTACTAATTAAAGGTACAGGTTGAAATAGGAATGGAACATGACAGACGTCCAGTTTGTGGGGCACGCAACAATTGGAGCAAGTGAGATTCGTCACCCATATGCTAAAGAAAGCAGGAGATGCGGGTGGAAGATCGGCATTTACCAAACTGGAGGGGGGGTGTAGAAATTCAACCCCCTCAATCTCAGCTTCCTTAAGCACTAGAACCCCCCCAATCACCTGCTCTTGAAAATGGTGTGCATATCATTAGGGTATAAAATGAAAAAGAACACATAAGACAAAAAGAATGTTTTAATAATAAATAATAGTGATCAAAAATGCCTAGAGAACCCAAAACCACTTGTTTTAAAGCCCAGAAGCCCATCCTTAAAATTAAGCTCTTATATAAGTTTTAATAACCAGGTGATCACTGAGGTAATAGTGATCGCCATAATAAATATAAAATGTATTTGAATAGAGGCTCATGGAAGCCTTTATATGCAGATCAAAGTTATATAACTATACCAAAAGGCCCTTATTTATTTGAGACCAACCCTTTCTTTTTACTATAGCGTTTAGGTGGGGGGAAATCGAGAAATATTGTTTGTAACCTTGTTTATTAAAAATGTGATTAAAATGCATTTGTTTTACACATTTTGCTGCTTGTTTCTTACATATCATGATATATACATACAATAATGTGTTATAGTTTGTATCTGCTGGGTCTCCTGGAAAAAAAATAAAATAAAATAAGTGTGGGTTTCTCACTGAGCCTAATAAGGGCTTAAATGTGAGCAGCATCCAAAACTACAAAACAGCTCAGCACAGTGTGGAAAGGGCTCAGCAGTTATTGGGTTAATTTTAGGCAACACAGAAGCATTCCTGGGGCATGATTAATTTTGTGTCGCAAACTTTTATGCAGTGGTTAACCACATAATAAGCATTTGTTAGGTGTTCGCTCAATTAAAAAATGTGGTAGAGTGTTGAGCTCCCTTTTTATATTTACTGGTGTAGTAGTATGTGTAGTTAATGGGATCCTTCCTATAAATCTTTGCCATCTCAATTTTTCCTTTTTTTAAAAAAAAAGTTTTGCTTCAATATTTTTTTTTTATTATCTTTGTTTTTTTATTCTATGTTCAGGGTGGAACTATTCCAAGGGCTTGGAAAGTATATTGCTGAATACTTTGTGTAATACTTGATATCGTCTGAAGACAATTTAGTGGTAGAGTAGATTATTTTACGTCTTCTTAAATATTTCAGTCCATCAATATTGTAGTGCAAAATGCACAGCCTGGCTTTTTCAGGGTTTTCAAATTTGAAGCCATTAAATCTGAAAACACCACAATAATCTACTTATCACAAGCTTTACAAATGCATTGGTAGCACAATATCACCCTCTATACTTTACATGGAGAACAATTATTATTGATATAATTTATTTATAATGCGCTACCAAACTCCATAGGGCTGGGTTCATAAAGAAATATTTTTCAAAAAGAAATATTGATATGTAACACATACTAAGCAAAATAAGTATAGGACAAGGAGTAGGGCCTATAGGTTGAAAGGTGAAGAGGCAGAATGGGGTAGTTTGTGGATTGTAGTTGCAACAGTGAGACATGGCAGTTCAGAATTATTTTTGGTTTATGTCTGTATTCCCGTCGTCAGAAAACTTTTTATCCAACAGCTTTTTGCGTGATTTTTGGACTTTTATAATTCTTTTTTTTCAAAGCACATCTTAGTTATTTGCATGTTTTTTTATTTTCATGTAGTTCTCCTTGTAGGTCCTCCTTCTAATGCAGATCTAGAGGACACCACCTGCTTTGCAGCGGGAGAAGGAGACTAGACTCCCTAAATGGGAACCACCTGCTCAATACAATGTTCTTTCTAAATCATGAGAGACAAAATATGGGTTTAATGTCCCTTTAAATGAACTTGATATAGTAGTTCTTAGTTGTCATCAATAAATGTGAAGCGGAAAGAATACTTCGTAGAGGAATTTAACTCACCAGCGTACATGCAGGGTGTATATGTAAATCGGACTCACTGCATTCCCAATCTTAGGCACTCAAATGCTATCTGAGTATTATCTAAACATCTCCTCTACTGTTTAATATCGTGTATCTTAGCGCACCCCTCGGCTACTGTAGGAAAATAATGTCCTTCCCTGCATTTACATGTATCCAAAAAATATCACCGTTAGAACTTGGCTGCTAAGTTTACTTAGTCCGTTTAACTGCCAGGGTCACTTCAAATGTGGCAACAACCTAAGCAAGTTCTGTGCTGAACAAGCAGATTTCTGTGAGGTAAACACTCTTGGCATCTCTAGCTTCTCATGCACTGCTTTGTCACTGCTGCTTTACTGATTATGGGGCATATTTATCAAAGTGCGAAGAAGGAAGCCCACTCTCATACTCCTGTCATTAGTAGGTGAATATAAAATGGCAATGGTAACTGATCAAATGCAAATTACAATTGTTCAAATTAGAAAGTATTTATGAAGCCTTTTGGATTTTTACCAAAAAAGGGTTAAATGTTGAAATAGATCTGATACATTGTTAGCAGATATAACCTTATTGTGGTGGTGTTTTTTTTAGAGACTCTAAAGTTCTATATTATATTGGAATACCTGCAGTGTAAAACATACACAATGTTTTTCCTTTTAAACCAGAATATTGTCAAGATCCAAGTAGTGAATAAAAGGAAAAAGCTAGGGGAAAAGCTAGGCATTGATATATAAAAGCAAATCTCTGTGCAGTGAAAGCAATATGGAAATCAAAACTTGATGCTTAGTATTCCAGGAAATCCATTGAAACAGTATCAGTAAGGATTTCATGACTATCCACTAAGCAGGATATTGTTGAAATAAATTCTTTTACAAAAAAAAAAAAAAAAAATAGCAAAAAAACTACCTAAGCAAAATGCTACTTCAGCCATTTAATAGATTTGTCTTATGCTGCCACTGTAATATTTTTAACCAGAGTGATGTTGCTTGTTCCTGTACAAACACGGGAGCATATCTTTCTTGTCTTTGTGTCAATATTTTTAAGTCTGTGTTTCAGATCCACCAAAGTATTATAATAAAGTTCTTACATTAAATGTATTTCACTACACATGGTTAGAACAATGTTTACTGCCTAATTTCCACATTAAAGTGTTTAGAATAGATAATATCTTTGATCTTCATCTTCATAAATGATATAACTTTTTTTAAAGTTGTTGAACCTTTCAGTCTAACATGTAGGTTGCATTTAATTCTGGAGAGGTTCAGTAGCAGTGTAAGGGTAAGGCAGCCATCTTGGGTGCGCTCAGTAGAAAAGTCATCCATGCTTTGCTGACATTGTGTTTGGACTGTTGCAAAGCACGTTATGGTCACCCACAAAAATGACTCCATTGCCTTCAGTTGGTAAAACACGCAGCAGCAAGGCTGCTAACTGGCCAATCAAAATCCTGCCCTGTGACACCCATCCTCCAGTCCCTGGTAATTACTGATCTTGTGTAAACCCTAGAAACATAAAGTGAACACTAGTATGTTATGAAATATTGTATGGAAAAAAACAGCTCTAGGATTCTGTTGAGGTGGCTCAGGTGTTTAAGAAACCTATTGCAATTCATCTTTAAACTTCAAAGTCACAGGTTATAGTTCTGGCAGGTCCGATTCAGCCTTTTAATTTTTTTTGTATTTTGTTGTGTGTGTGTGGATGATAAACAGTATCATTTATGGAATGTTGTTATACACCAAAAATAAAACTATTTTCCATGAAAAACTACTAAGTTAAAGCCTTTCAAACTGATGTTATAACAAGCACGGTGTATATGGTTGTAACATCCTATGTTCAAGGAACATTGAAACGCCTCAACAAGCTGGAACATGTTTTTGTTTTAAATGTAATAGATTATAAATTACACTTTTAGGTGTAGCAAAGAAAAAATACTTCATATTCCCCTTTTATTTAATAGTAACTAATAATATTTAGCAAGTGCATCCAAGTGGTTAAATGGTCAGTAAATGATAAAAACTATTCAGGAAATCGTAATCAATTTTGAGTTAAACTACACCTCCCAACTGTCCCACATCATGCTGGATTGTCGGGTTTGAAGGTATGAACCAGTTCCTGCCACCACACTATCAATGTGCCAGTTTCAAGGGATACTCTGTTAGGGCTCTCCCTGCTGTCCTCAAGGCCTGTGGGATGTAGGCAATAATTGTAAAACTGTCCTCTCCAGGGGGGCGGAGCTAACCGTCTAGCTAGGGAGACGTGAATTGTAAGAGCTCTCTCTAATTAAATTTTTATTTCAGTCTATAAGGCTCATATTTTACTTAGAAAAAGCCACAATTTAGCATATCAGACCTCCTGTCATCGGAGAGAACGCCTGAGGCCAAGAAGAATACACTGCACAAGCGTTAAGACAGCAGAGGCTGCAGCCGCTCTCCCTTCAGGCCCGGCTCGGGAGCAACAAAACATCTCTGCAGGAGCCAGGGGTACAAATTCAGCCTGCCGTGCAGCCTTGATCCTGCCTTCACCTGACTTCAGCCTTCACCCCGCTATCTCCCTGCACATATTGCTACTGCCCGGAGGGTCGGGGCTCCGCTCCGGAGCAGCAACCCAGTACCGCTCATCAGTCCTGCCTGGGGGCATCCACACGGAGACACTTGTTACACCGGCAGCCTTCCCCTGAAGCCCGGCCTCTTCACCATCCCGGGGGCTAATCCGGTTCTGACTCTGCACTTACCGGAGCTTGCCGGACTTCTTCAGCGACAGCAGGGAGGCAGTGAACACTGTGCCATACATACTGGCGCAAACTCCGCCATCTTTGCGGCCTGGCCTGGAGGTGAACAGCTTGGGCCTAGAAGAGACTGACATCCGCCTGAGAGGGTGAGGTATAAAAGCACCGCATTATAGTGTTGATAGCCCCCACTACCACAGGCCCTACTACACCTTTATTAAATTGGGCACTATCAGGAGCCATTCAGCCTCCCACCCTACAGGCAACGCACCGGCCCCTGCACTCTCTAACTAGATTAATCAGATACCGCATTGGGACATTAACCCCATTAAACCAACCCTTCTCTGCACAGTTGGCATATTTAAAGACAGCGGGAGTGTACTACCTACTGGCACATCTTAGTTTACAGCTCACTCTGATTACACTGAGGAAGCAAGTGAACTGCAGCACCTATGTCTAAACTCCTGCACTGAGTCATTCAAGGGTCACAAAAACTGGGGTTCCTCCCTGTATTGCTACAAGCTGACTTTAGGTGCATGAGGCAACACCCTGCTCATACAGGGCTTCATTCTATAGTACTGAATACATACAACTATAATACCCATTTTGCAATCCAGCTGCCATACCCCTTCTTGACAGCGCAGGAAATAGGAGCCAGGGATTGACATTCCTGCTAGAGCAACACAGCTCAGGCTTAAACAGTGCCCAGATCAGAAGTGCTATTGTATACTGCAGGGCCAGATCAGAACACTATAGACTTCACCCACATCCTCCTGGCGTCTACGGAACAGGCACAGTGACAAGGAGTCTAGCCAATAACCTGCACCCTAATTAAAGCTGAGCCCTCTACACTCTTTAAAACTACTATACTCCAATTAGTATTCAACAAGGGAACTCCCTGTCTAGCACAGGCCATTATCTCCTAATTGCAGCCAGAAGCCTCAGCACTCCAAATATCTAACTGGAGATACATTGTAGCCTATACTTCCCACATCAACAACCATACTACCTCTCTAACCTAAAAGAACAGAGACTCGGTCCCTCTCCTCCCTTTCCCGCCGGCCCATCTGCCTGCGGGTCATATCCCAGACACCTTTCTCCAGCTGCGCCCAAAGGGGGCACTTCCCCAGGAGAGGGACCTAATAAACAGAGAACCTCCACCTGTTACACCAGGAGGGAAAAGCAAAGAGAATCCTTAAGAGAACGCAGAGGTCTAAACTTCCTTTGAACCTAGACCCTATTTTTCCCCCTCACCTCCTCCTTCTCTTGAGACCTCCCGTGTTACCGCAACATGTAATTTAAACAAACAGGGTGTGCACCCGCGCCAGTCGATGAAACTTCGAAAACAAACCAAGAGCAAGCAGGTTTCCACTAACACAAGCCAGAGCTACCTGTGGCCGAAACTGTTGACCTTCTCTCAAAATGTCTCAGCCCCACAAAAGAAAACAAAAACCCCATAGCACACCAAAGAGAACGGTGGTAGACCACTTTCAACACACAGGCAAATCAACCCAAGGAAGGTATGAAGAGGAGGGCTCTGACACTGGGAGCCTCTCAGATAACCAACCAGACAAACCTCCTACTTGCAGGATGCCTCGGATACCGGTAATAGAGGGTGCCCCCAACAACCTAATGGACTCTATTGAATCACTACTAAAGTCTCATCATGACTCTCTGTCAAAGAAATTCGAGAGGTCTCATGCCGACTTAAAGAGGGATATTGGTCTCATCGGTGAGCGCACAGATACACTGGAGCGCAGACAAGAAGACCTCTCCGTAGATCACTCAAACCTCCTCGCCTACTCGCAAAGCCTGGCATGTCAGATCTCAGACCTAGAACTTAAGCTAGCCGATCTAGAAGATCGCTCACGCCGCAACAACATAAGGATTAAAGGAATCCCAGAGTCGGTGAGCCCACAAGATCTAGAAGACTACCTGCAGGATCTATTTAAAGAAATTCTAGGATCAGAACAATCAAGTGAAACCCTCATCGATAGAGCGCACAGAGCGCTCCGACCTAGATCGGCAGATGAAGGGAAACCCAGAGATGTCATAGCCAAGTTACACTATTATACATTTAGAGAGAAGATCCTCAGAGCCCTAGCCAGAGAGAAGTCCCTGCCAGGCAAATTTGCGGAGCTCCAGATTTTCCCGGACCTCTCTCCACACACATTACAGCTGCGCAGACATTACCAACCGTACACTAAACTACTAAGGGAGAAGGGCCTAAAGTATAGATGGGGTTTCCCAGTGAGGCTATTCATCACAAAAGACAGTCAGCAGTTTATAGCCTCCTCACCGCAACAAGCAAGAGAGCTACTGCAGAAGTGGGGCCTACTCCCAGAAGATCCAGAAGATAGACCCACGGACACAAACAAAGGAAACGGCCTCAGAGCCTCAGCACCGGTATGGAAGCCTCTCCCACAACGACCCTCCTCAACTTCAAAAAGATCCCTTGAAACAAGAGGGGTATCCATATCTGAAGATACATAGAAAACCTGCTTGCAGATCTCTGAATATAGAACACAGTACAGTTGACCAACCATTGATCAGCTAGAGACACTTGCGGGATGACCCCGCACACTTACCTGAAGGTGACGTAATAACAATGAAGAAGATGGGTGAGCTGTCTTAAACTGTTGAACCTGATTTCCAAGTGACTTTATGTCTTTGCATTTAATAGAGTGGATGTTAACTGTAATTGATGCACTTTCATTAGTATTTTATCTCCTTTTCTTTTCCAGGATTTAGAGTAGGGGTTAACGTCTTATTAGTTACTACATGCTATGACTGGGTTTGTGTCAGCTTGGCTGTATCTTAGGAGAAGTGTGTAGTCGAGAGAGATTTTGTATATTTCCGTCCCCCCTTTCATTCTTTTAACAGGGGATATACCTAAAGAGGGATTAGAGAGAGACTTCTTCCGACCTTTGCTCGACTATTTACCAAACTCTCAAGCCATGCCGACACTGCCTTGACTATAGACTATTCTTCATCCTCGCCCCAACGCTTTAACCTACCTTGCTAAGGCCACGTCTGCCCCGACCCGCTACAGACTCACCCACAGATACCCGACCACACCTAGCCGACTTGACGGGCCATTCCCTTCGACCTAGGAATAACACTGGACACTGCTTCCTCCCTTACTGCCTGCTAGCGAATACGGTGTCTATAACATATGACTATCCGGTGCATTCCACCCTCTCTCAGGAGGAGAACCTTTGCCCGCTGACAGCCTTCAGTCTCTATCTGACTTACAGTTTAGCCTTGTTCAACGTTTACTGTACTGTTTATGTTGTGTTATTTGTTATGCCATTGCAATGTTTAAATAGCAATATTGCTAATGTTTCTTTTATGAATTTGTTATACCATTGCACTGTTTGAATAGCAATATTGTTAATGTTTCTTTTAGGACTGGCGGGGGGCATGACCTGGTCCTGCCTGACTCCACCCCACAAATTTAGTTGTGCCTCCCTGGCTATTATTCCAGCGGAGACACTCATTGTGAAAGTGACTACCTAACACTTTTTTTTTTAGCCTAGCCCCTTAGGGCCCTAGATCTTTAAAACCTTCAGCAAGCGCCATAGACTTCGAAGACAGCCCTGTCTGATTGACAGGGAAAATATCCTGCCACCCGATTACACGCCCTATCCAATCCTTGCTCTGGTTAAGACCCACAAAAACTGCCTACATGGCACCCATCCGTATAGCCACATTAAATGCCCAAGGTCTTAATTCCCCCACAAAGAGGAAACTCTTACATAACTATATGTATACACACAAGGTCCACATACTTTTCTTACAAGAGACGCATTGGACAGGTGACGCCCACGTAATTAACAAATCTCAAACTTACCCTCCATGTGAAATAGCATCCAACAGGGATGGGAAGTCACGAGGAGTGGCAATTTTGATACGCAAAGACTTGACATTCTCCCCAGAACACATTGAGAGAGACCCTGAAGGTAGATTCCTTATATTAGTATGTAAACTAAACGAAATTCCATATACCTTGGTTTCTATCTATACCCCCAATGTGAAACAAATACCGTTTGTCCGCGCTCTCCTATCAAAGGTAGAGAAACTCAAAAGAGGACACCTACTTATTGGCGGAGACTTCAACATGGTATGGGATCCACAAAAAGATAAACAATCTATCCTCACCACACACGCAGACAGAAACATCTCCTCCACCTCTAACGCGTTTCGCAAACTCGTGTACCAATTCGACCTCTACGACGCATGGCGCTGTCTAGCGCCCACCCAAAAAGACTTCACGCATTACTCCAAAGCCCACAATTCCTATTCAAGAATTGACTATATCCTGTGTGACTCATGGTCCCTAGATAAATGCACAAACCCTACCATCCAACCATGTACATGGTCGGACCATGACATGGTTTGCATAGACTTTACAGCACTGCTGACCTTAACCACCAGACCCCCTTGGAGGCTTCCTATACAGCTCCTAGCGGAGGAGGAACTCCCAGCACTAGTTCAGACTATAACTGACTTCCTAACTCATAATGATAATGACACCACGGACCTGACTATGATCTGGGCAGCCCTCAAAGCTTACCTTAGGGGACACTTCATCAAAAAATCAGCCCACTTCCGCAAACTCAATGGCCACCCCCTTGCTAAATTGTACGGAGATCTCCGGAAAATGGAAACCGCTAATAAAACATGCCCCGACACCCACATAGCCCAACAGATCGGTTTAATCAGGGAGGAAATAGCCAAAAAGGAAACACTTAGAGTACAAGATAATCTACATAGGCTCAAGCAGCTATATTACTACAAGGGCAACAGGGCGGATAGATTACTGGCAAACAAATTACGAAAACGCACGCAGCAGAGTAGGATAGCCTCCATCAACACACAGAAGGGCCCAGTCTACTCGCCCAAGGAGATAGGTGTAGCTTTTGAAAAGTACTATTCCTCCCTGTACAATATCGCAACCTCAGAAACGACAGGTAGAGCCAACGAGGAAAGCATTCGTGAGTTCCTAGAAAGCCTAGACTTACCCACACTAGCAGAGGACGCTAAATCCTCATTGATGAACCCATTCACAATAGAAGAAGTCAAAGCCGCCATAGCCAATCTGTCTCCTCATAAAGCCCCAGGGCCAGACGGGTTCATAGTCACCTTCTACCAGGCCTTGAGCCCTGTACTCTCACCAATCCTGCTCCGATTTTTTACAAGCGTGGCACAGACAGGCAGATTTCTGCCAGAATTCCTTGAAGCCAGTATCATTACAATTCCCAAAGAAGGCAAAGATCCCACCCTATGCCAGAGTTACCGGCCTATTTCCCTTATTAACGTGGATGCCAAAATCTATGCCAAAATCCTTGCCAATAGACTGAGTATCCACCTACAGACCCTCGTTCACCCAGACCAGGTGGGATTTGTCCTTAATAGGCAAGGCTCAGACAACACTCGCCGCCTATTGAATATCTTCACAGAGGCAGCTGACCTGGGCCTCCCCGTACTCACCCTGTCGTTGGATGCCGAGAAGGCCTTTGACAGGGTGAGATGGGAATACCTGTTCCACACACTCACAGCCTTTGGTATACCTGACAGCTACGTCAAAGCTGCCAAGGCTCTCTACTCTTCTCCCACCGCTGTGGTGAGAGGTCTAGGATTTTGTTCCCCCACCATAAGGATAACGAATGGGACTAGACAGGGGTGCCCTCTGTCCCCGCTCTTATTTGTCCTAGCTATCGAGCCCTTGGGGGTAGCTATCAGGAGAAGCCATGAGATCCAAGGTCTCCTAATTCATGACACTGTTCAGAAGCTAGCCCTGTTTGCGGATGACCTCACAGTCTTCCTCACAGACCCCCTAGACTCCCTTCCCTCATTGTTCAAACTACTACGGCGATTTGGTGAACTCTCATACTATAAAATTAACGTCGGTAAAACGGAAGTCTATTCTATAAACATCCCTACGGATGACAAAATTAAAATCCAACTTCTATACTCTTTCAAATGGTCCTCTAGAGGCGTGAGGCATCTGGGAGTGTTCCTCTCCCACTCCAGGACCATAACCATTAGAGAAAACTATGAGCATCTTGTAAAAGAGATTGCCTTAGATCTTAACTCCAAGAGATTCGACGAGATTTCTTGGCTAGGCAGGGTGGCAGCCGTCAAAATGATGGTGTTACCCAAGCTCACTTACCTTTTCCGTTGTATTCCGATCCCTGTCCCCACGCCTCTACTACGGAAGCTGCAGACCCTCTTTAACAACTACACCTGGCACTATAAGAGACCCCGGGTGGCGGCCCACATTCTCCAGGTTCCCATTGAAAGGGGGGGGGTGGGCCTACCAAATGTAAGGAAATACCACGAAGCCGCAATGATCACCCATGCTTCCGCATGGGGAGGTGGTCCTCCTGTACCCAGATGGAAAGAGCTGGAACAAGCTTCGCTACCGGCTTATGTGGACCTAGAAGACCTCCTCTGGCTACCTCCACACTGGCAGTCTAAAATCACCATCTCCAATGGCATTGTAAAAGGGTGCCAAGATAGATGGCTGAAACTCAGGCATAGCAGACTTATTGCCCCTCACCCCTCGCCGGTACACTCCATAAGAGGGCTTCTCTATGGACTACCTGAGGCACACACTATTTCGTGGCCCACCACGGGCATCGATACCCTACAAGATTTTTACGAAAATAAACATCTAAAATCTCACTCCGCCATGCTAACTTTGCCTTCACTGTCCC
Source organism: Bombina bombina (assembly GCF_027579735.1). Lineage (NCBI taxonomy): Eukaryota > Metazoa > Chordata > Amphibia > Anura > Bombinatoridae > Bombina > Bombina bombina. Next base: position 1,016,641,801 of record NC_069502.1, read on the forward strand.
CAAGGTTCCATTTTGACCTAACACGACTCCGATCTCTAATGAAATCCTGGGGCTTTCTGGAGGATCATCTCCGCGATCTTTCCCCATGAGAATCACGTTGGAAGGCAAGCCTCCAACTTTATAAACCTCTTTCCGCACACTACAAATGTCTGATTGAAGATGATATCCCATCTAAATCAATACATATGGAAACCTGGGAAAGTGAACTACGACAAGTACACCCTCTAGAAAAATGGGACATAGCAATTAGCCATACTAAGAAGGCTACTCACTGTGTTACTCTATATGAGTTACACTTCAAAATTATAACAAGATGGCATCTGGTCCCCACCAAGCTCCAAAAACTGTTCCCTGATCATTCCCCTATGTGTTGAAGGGAGTGCGGAGAAAAAGGCACCCCACTCCACATTTGGTGGGCTTGCCCGAAGCTTGTGGGCTTGTGGGATAGAGCGGTGACACTGTGCAGGGATCTGGGCCTGGTAGACGCACTTCCCCCTGCACTCACAATACTTCACTTAGGAGTCGACTCGGTCCCCAGATACAAACGAAACCTACTCATAAATATCCTCATCTCCACCAAACTACAAATAGCCAGGAATTGGAAGAAACAACAACCCCCTAGATGGCAGGGAGTAATCGACTGTATTAACCACATTCAAAACATGGAGAATTATGTATACAGGGAACGCAGACAACTGACAGACTTCTGCTTAATATGGGAACCATGGGACTCTTACTGGACTTGTAAATCCAAATAAATTAACTGACCCCTGACCAAATAGAGTCAATTTAACCGATTGTTCCTCTCCCCCACCCTCCCTAGATGTGTACAGAATCCCAATGAATTTCCAGAAAAAAACCCTAACGTCCCCTCAGAGGGAAACTGGGCGTGGGACAGGGGAGAGCCCTCAGATGGAAAAACAAAAAACACACGGGCTCTCTCACATCCCACGTATCTCCTATCGAGCCACGGGAACCCATGTTTCCTGTGACCTTCTGAAGTCTATGGTGCTTGAGTATTGAGACACCCTAGCGGGCTGACTCGCTGAACTAAAGGCCGCCTCAATCATACTGCCACTATGATTAAGTCTAAAGTTTTGGTACGGTTAAAAAACATTTGAATAACGGCCTCTGTAAAAACGAGGTGCCGCAGACGTTGGAGGTGAAGATAAAGCACCTCCGGATCCATAGACTATGTATTCATGTGATGTTGTTGTAAGGTTATGTTTTCAAATGTAATGCATAAGTTGTTTGTGACTTTGATTACCTCAATAAAAATTACTATTTTAAAAAAAAAAAAAAAAAAAAACTGTCCTCTCCAGTTGAGTTTTTGTTTACTTTGTATTTATTTTTTAAGCATGTTTCCTCCAATAAGCATTAAGATGCCCTGTGTATACTGCGGAACTACAGTGCATGCACAGGAGAAACAGTAAGTGTGCCCTAAGCAAATCAGTAGGTACGGACAGTTGCCATCCAGTTTTCTGAACTGTCCACAGGAGTAAAAAGGGGAAAAAACCTTCAGCGTTCAGTAGGCAGGTAGAGCACTTACAGAGTTATTAGAAAAGTTATTTTATTTCAATAACACCAATGACTAATTTTCAGTCGGATGTATTAGCTGTTTAAATGAACCTTTTTTAGTTCCCCTAGGAAAAGCTCTATGTATACAGCATACTTATTGTAAATTTCTGCTTTAATTGTAAAAAAACAAACAAAAAAAAAACAACATTTTCTTTAATGGCAATGTTTGATAAATCTTTAGAGAATGGAGCCTAGCTGATTATCTTTCAGCAGAATGTCAGTTCTTAGCCAGGTCTACATTCAGAATATATAACTGCTGACCATTAGCATAGCGAACACTTTTTAGGACTCTTCAAAGAAATTCATTGCTTTCTGAGGCCTGAATTGGATAATGGTACATGTAATCATCTAATAGGCAGTATTGATTGTTAGAAATAATACAAAATGTCAGGTTGACTTAACGCACACTGCTTTAGATCCAGAATCTTATGAATTAGTAAAGGTGCAATACAGAAAAAATAAAAATAAAACCGTGTGCTACAGTACTCTTCATGTTCAAACTTTATACAAAGTAATTTAAAGGGATATTAAACAGTACATACATGTGAGACCAATGTATTTGAAGCAGAGATTAACCCAAGAATGCAGATGTATTTGTTAATCAGTTGTTAAAAAATAAAGAAATAAGTGTAACATTTTAGTTACTTTAAAGTACTTTGTATTCTATAAAGTAATAGGTTCCACCATATTATTATTAATATTATTATTAATAATAATAATAATAAATAAATAATATTTATGTATTTGTTTACCACTGGGTACAAAGGTAGGTGTATACAATGGCAAAGCTTTATGGTAAGATACAAAAACATAACACACTAAACAAAACCAGTACACAAGGAGGGTAATGCTCCGAAGAGCTTACAGGCTAAGGGTGCAGAGACATAAAATTTGGGGTATTTTGCCACATGGATTTCCCCTTATCTAATCTCTTTTTTTAAGGGCAATAAGGGACCCTATAAAACAGGCGATCAAGTGTCCAAACATTAAGCTGTGCAAACAATGATTGTGTGGATAATGACAATAATAAAGTAACTAATGACAGGGTTTCCGTTCAGCCATTGTTTGCTCAGTTCAGTTGTCCTCACCAAAAGGGATTATGTAAAAGGAAACCTAGTTTTCAACAGGGCAGCATGCATTGATTTATAAAAAAAAATACTACCCATAACTAAGCATTTTATATTACAATCTCAAACTGTTTAATGTCCCTTTAAAAACGTACACCATGCATTTAGGCAAACTTTGAAATGCTTAAATGATCAGCTGTATTATTATCTGTTGCTTTGTTTCTCTTCATGCTTAAAATACAAAAAGAAAAATCTAGATCTTATGACATCTGATAACTAAACTTTAATTCAAGCTTTATTGTGTAGACACTTGACCTGTCGCAAAAATACATTTCTTTCATATAGGTGGTGAAAGTCCATTACTCCTGGGAATTACCTTCCCTACCACTAGGAGGAGGCAAAGATTCCCAAACCCCAAGAGCTCTATATAACCCCTCTCACCTCACTAAACATTAGTCTTTTCTTTGCCAATGCTAGAGGTGGCTGAAGAATGAAGATGTGCATGAGTTTTCTTTAGAGACAGCGATTTTCAGTGTATTTTGAGGCCCAGTTTCCCCTCAGAGTACAGTTTTTGCCAGAGGGATGTATTTTGCGGTACTGTTTATGATTTCTTTATTTACCTTATGGGAATGTCTTCATAAACTTTCCATAATCGGTCGCAGGATGTGTCTGTTGCCTCCCTTTATGGATCCACAATATATTCCAATTCCATAATATCTGCTAATATGTTTCAGTACCAGTTTGGCTGTCTGCTACTTGGATGGTGGACGAGTGTCTGTTGGTAAGTATACATTTTTATTATCCTTAAGACACTCTATGGCTATGTGATGGGCACTATGTGTTATAGTTTTATATATATTTACTTTATATATGGCCCTGGAATAGAATCAATCATTTTTTCCCCTTACAGTTTGTGAGTGTCGGTTATTTTGGGCATCTAGTTTTTCTGTGTCACCTTCGCGTTTACGCACGTCGGGTTAGCGCACACTCCATAGTTTATTGTCTTGGGTAATTTTTGATGTCATACGTCAGGTAAGTGCATGTCAGTCGGTTATGCGCTCATTGGGTTTTTGGTGCATGGTTTCACTTTTAGCGGGTAATTGATTTTACTGCGTTCCTCAGACCTTCAGTCTTCTTCTTTTTTTTTTTACAATTTGGATTTATGGGCAATATTACTGTGAGTTAATTTTACTTAACTTACTTTGGAGGGGGTACGTTTTTTTTTCTATTCCTCAAGAGCTTATTTAGGGGGTAAAACTCTTTCATGCATTATTTAATGCTATTATGGAGCTTTCTGATTCTGTTCCTATCACAGAAACGGAGTCCTCTAATCACCTTTCTACCATTAGGTGTGCTTATTGTAAAAAGATGAAGTACCTTCCTCAGCTTATTTATGTGGGGGTGGGGGTTGCGCAAGTTTCTTCATTCCGATGAACGTTATCTCTATGTCGGATATGATGTTTATTTCTCCTGCTTTATTTTACAGTTCGGCTTAGTGCGCATTGTACCTGTGAGTTATATTTAAAAGCTACTTATTAGGGGTATAAGTTATTCATCAAGAGCTTTGTAAGGGGTTATAGTGTTTATTAAATGCTATAATTGAGCTATATGATTCTGTCTCTAAATCTACCCTAGAGTCCTCTGAACACCTTTCTACCATTAGGTGAACTTATTGTACAAAAGTTGAGGTGTCTTCTCCAGCTCATTTATGTGACTCGTGTAGATTTGTTAATGCAATCTGACCAACCTAATGCTGTTTCTTTGAGTATTAATGCTCCTTCTGTTAGTTCATTACAGGAGAGTGTTATTATTGTTTCACTTATAGTTAAAAACCTTATTGAGGCTACAGTTTCTGAGGCACTGACTGCTCTCCTGCTTTCATACAAGTGTAAAAGGTCAGTTCAGAATTTACCTTCTACTAATGCTATGTGTCTGAAGCCAGGGATACTGTTATGTCTTTCGATGGTGAAGTTTCCTCTGGTGATGAGGAGTCTTCATCTGATGTTTAACTTAATATTTCTTCTTTTTTATTTAAAATTTAACTTATTTGTTCTCTTTTGAAAGAGGTCTTAATTACTTTAGGAGTTAAAGATCCTAAAGTTTCTGTAAAGTCTTGTAATCTTTTAAATTCAGTTTTTAAAACTGTTGTTAAACTCCCTGAGGTTTTCCATATTCCTGATGCTGTCTCTGACGTTATTTCTAGGGAATGGTCTAAGACATCAAATTCATTTAATCCTTCTGCAAATTTTTAAAAATTATATAATTTACTTGTGGGAAATTGTTCCTAAGGTTGATAGGGCCATTTCCACTTTGGCTAGGCTTACTATGATTCCTTAGGAAGTACTTCTTTTAAGGACCTATTGAATTGGAAATTTGAGTCCTTTCATAGAAGGTCCTTTTTACAAGCAGTCTATTTACTTAGGCCAGACATTTCTTTAGCTGGTGTGGCTGCTGCTTCAACTTTCTGGTTATACAGTCTTTCAGGACAGTGTTCTGGTTACCCTGTCAGTGAAAATCTTTTGGCTTTACTTAAAAATGCCAATTCTTTTAGTTATGACAAGGTGATAAGTCTGCCCAGAGGGCAGTCTTTTTTAAAAAAAAAACTACAAACCCCAAAGCTAATTTTACAAAAAATAAAAAATGTAACATTACAGAAAAAAATAAACAAAGCTATCCAAAATAAAAAAAATTAATACTAAAATCCCCCCCAAAATAAAAACACCCCCTAATCTATCAATAAACTACCAATAGCCCTTAAAAGGGCCTTTTGTAGGGCATTGCCCTAAAGAAATCAGCGCTTTTACATGTAAAAATTACAAAGTACCCCTTAACAGTAAAGCCCCCCACCCAACCAACCCCCCAAAATAAATAAAACTAAGTCTAAAAAAAACTAAGTTACCCATTGCCCCTAAAGGGGCATTTGTAAAAGGGCAATCAGCTCTTTTACAGCCCAAAAAAACCCTTATCTAAAAAAAAAAAAAAGCCTAAGACTAAGCTCCAAATAGGTACTTTGTGTTCCTGAAGTCCGGTGGTGAAGGTCTTCTTTCAGGTGGCTCCATCATCTTCTATCTTTATCCGGAGCGAAGGCAGCACAGAGCAGTGGGGTGCAGCGGTCTTCCCCGATGCACGGATCCGGAGCGGCGGTCTACAGCGGCGGCTGTCCTCAGCGGCATGGAGGCTCCTCTTCATCCGATCTCCGTCGTACACTGAAAATTTAATGCAAGGTACCTCATTCAATTTGGGGTACCATGCATTCCTATGGGCTAAAATTTTTAAATCAGCCAATAGGATTAGAGCTACTGAGATCCTATTGACTGTTCAAATCAATAAATATGGGGTACCTTGCATTTAATCTTCAGTGTGCGATGGACGATCGCATGAAGAGGAGCCTACATGACACTTTGGATCGCCGCCTCTGAGGACCGCTGCTGAAGATCTGTGCATTGGGGAAGCCAGCTCCGCACCGACTTCGCTCCGGATGAAGATAGAAGATAATGGAGCCGCCTGGAAGAAGACCTTTTTCCGCCGGACTTCAGGAACGGTGAATACCTATTTGGGGGTTAGACTTAAGCTTTTTTTATTTTTTGAGGGTTTTTTATTTTTAAGATTAGGGATTTAATGGGCTTGTAAAAGAGCTGAATGCCCTTTTAAGGGCAATGCCCATACAAATGCCCCTTTAGGGGGAATGGGTAGTTTAGGTTTTTTTAGTGTTAGTTTTTTTATTTATTTTTTATTTTGTGCGGTTTGGTGGGTCGGGTTTTACTGTTAGGGGGGACTTAGTATTTTTTAAATGTAAAAGAGCTGTTTAACTTAGGGCAATGCCCAACAAAAGGCCCTTTTCAAGGCTATTGGTAGTTTAGTTTAGATTAGGGGGTATTTTTATTTTTTGGGGGCTTTTTTATTTTCATAGGGATGAGGTTTAATTTTGTTTATTTTTGATAATTTTCTTTATTTATTCTGTAATTTTAGACTTTTAATTTTTTTGTATTTTAGATAATTTTTTTGTAATTTAATGTTAGGTTTTATTTTTAAATTAATGTCCGGATTTTTTTTTTGAATTGTAACTTAGTTTATGTAATTGGGGTTAATTTAGTGGGTATTAGGTTAGGGGGCTTAGTAATTAGTTATTTGCATTGTGGGGGGTTGGCGATTTAGGCGATAATAGGTTAATTAGGTTTATTGCGATGTAGGGGTTTGGCGGTTTAGGGGAAATAGGTTAATTAGATTTATTGCGATGTGGGGGGTTGGCGGTATAGGGGTTAATGGGTTTATTGCGATGGGGTTGGCGGTTTAGGGGTTAATAGTATAATTAGGTATTTGGTGTTTAAGGGCTTGGCGGTTTAATTTACTTAGTTTCTGTTGTGTGGGTTTGGCGGTTTAAGAGTTAGTTTTTTTTTCTTAATACTTTGTGCAGGCTGTTAGTTTTTTAAAAAAAATATATGTGTGTGTATGAATATATATATAAAATCACCCAGTGTGCTTAGCTAGCTCCCAGTAGTACACCGCTATGCCTTGGATAGTTGTTTAAAATGGTATGCTCTATTTGAATCATGAAAGAAAACCATAGACTTAAGTGTCCCTTAAAATCGAATACAAATCATTCTCTTAATTGATTAGACTTGTAAATAGCACTCATTTTGGAATGTAAGTCATGTCTTGCAGTTTAAATGTACCAATGGCCTCAGGTGCCTTCTCTTCCATCAGATTTGGGCTGCTGGGTTTAGGATTGGTTAGAAATTGACATATTTCCAAGTGCATCTAGTACATATATTTTGTTATTGGGAAATCCAACATAGTTTAAAATTACAGAAATCTCATTTCAGTTTAATCAAGTGATTGTGGAAGCAAAGCCAGAAATCTTTACTGAGGGACATACAAACAACAGACTAGCAAGGCTGGGGTAAACTTGTAGGTCAAGGAATGAGTCAAGGTCTATAGAAGGCTTCAGAGACTCCATAGAGACGAATAAAAATGCAATTAGGAGCACAACAGATGCTATTTCACTATTACAAACACTATAATAAATTGAAAACAGTTCAGGAAACATTGCAAATCACTTTTAATAGCTTTTCTTTCATAGGTGTGTTCCTCTTCACAACCTTTATTTTGTTTCATAAAACCCTGACAACAATATTGATTTCATATGATCCAGAGAGTGAAATGGAGTAAAGAATAAATTAGTTTTTATTATACAAGTTTATTTCATTACTAAAATGATCATGTGACCTGCTTGATAAATTGGGGGGGGGGGGGAATATATTAACTTAAAAAAACAACAAAACATTTGGCTAACAAAAATATAAAGACTAATATTTACACCTTCAACAGATTGTTTATTGTAGTAAAACAATATAACAGAAATCTAAAATCAGCAGTTAGTAAATTTGTATAGATCTTAAAGGGCCATTATAGCATTCATTGGTGTGTAATTATCTAACCCCTGCAAATGGATTAAAAACATACACCTAGATTTAGCGTTCTGTGTTAGCCTTAAAAAGCAGCGTTAAGGGGTCCTAACGCTGCTTTTTAACGCCTGCTGGTATTTAGAGTTTGGCAGGAAAGGGTCTACCGCTCACTTTTCTTCCGCGACTTTTGGCTACCGCAAATCCCCTTACGTCAATTGCGTATCCTATATTTTTAATGGGATTTGCATAACGCCGGTATTACGAGTCTTGGAAGAAGTGAGCGGTACAGCCTCTACCGCCGCCAAGACTCCTACCGCCTAAAAAAGTCAGTAGTTAAGAGTTTTATGGGCTAACGCCGGAACATAAAGCTCTTAACTTCAGTGCTACAAAGTACACTAACACCTATAAACTACCTATTAACCCCTAAACCGAGGCCCCCCACATCGCAAAACCTATAATAAAATTATTTAACTCCTAATCTGCCGACCGGACATCGCCGCCACCTACATTATACCTATGAACCCCTAATCTGCTGCCCCTAACATCGCCAACACCTATATTATATTTATTAACCCCTAATCTGCCCCCCCCCACGTCGCCGCCACCACCTACCTACAATTATTAACCCCTAATCTGCCCTCCCTAACATCGCCGCCACCTGCCTACAATTATTAAAGTGATGGTAAAGTCATCTGTTGTGCAATACATAATCCTTTTTCTTTTACCATAACTAGCACATCGATGTGCTTATATAAATAAAAAAACATTTATTCACTCTGTAATGCCGATTTTATTTCCCTCTCCTTACAGTGTTTCAAACAGCCTCTCTATATTTTTTCACCGGTGCAGCTTTGATTGACAACGCTTTTAGCCAATCATCAGCTCACCATGCGCCCTATGTGAAATATGTACCGCACGCTCCCGACATCTACACTAAGTCTTTGCTACTTACTGCGCATGTGCACCACTTACGCTAACTGAGCATTGCTATATGAGAATACTCAGCTCCTGTTTTTTGCCGATCGGTGCGTAGTGTCATATAGCAATGAGCAGTTAGCGTAAGAACTACGCATGCGCAGTAAGTAGCAAAGACTTAGTGTAGATGTCGGGAGCGTGCGGCACATATTTCACATAGGGCGCATGGTGAGCTGATGATTGGCTAAAAGCGTTGTCAATCAAAGCTGCACCGGTGAAAAAATATAGAGAGGCTGTTTGAAACACTGTACGGAGAGGAAAATAAAATCGGCATTACAGAGTGAATAAATGGTTTTTTTATTTATATAAGCACATCGATGTGCTAGTTATGGTAAAAGAAAAAGGATTATGTATTGCACAACAGATGACTTTACCATCACTTTAACCCCTAATCTGCTGCTTCCAACGTCGTTGATACTATAATAAAGTTATTAACCCCTAAACCTAAGTCTAACCCTAACACCCCCCAAGTTAAATATAATTTAAATAAAACGAACTAAAATTACTATAATTAAATAAATTAATCCTATTTAAAAATAAATACTTACCTATAAAATAAACCATAAGATAGCTACAATATAACTAATAATTACATTGTAGCTATTTTAGGATTTATATTTATTTTACAGGCAACTTTGTATTTATTTTAACTAGGTACAATAGCTATTAAATAGTTATTAACTATTTAATAGCTACCTAGTTAAAATAATTTAAAAATTACCTGTAAAATAAATCTAAGTTACAAATACACCTAACACTACACTATCAATAAATTAATTAAATAAATTACCTACAATTATCTAAAATAAAATACAATTAAATAAACTAAACTATAATACAAAAAACAAACACTAAATTACAAAAAATTACAAGAATTTTAATCTAATTACACCTTATCTAAGCCCCCTAATAAAATAAAAAAGCCACCCAAAATAATAAAATGCCATACCCTAAACTAAATTACAAAGTAATCAGCTCTTTTACCAGCCCTTAAAAGGGCTTTTTGCGGGGCATTGCCCCAAAGTAATCTGCTCTTTTACCTTTAAAAAAATACAACCCACCACCCACACATCCCTACTCTAAAACCCACCCGATCCACCCTTAAAAAACCTAACACTACCCCCCTGAAAATCACCCTACCTTGAGCTGTCTTCAGCCAGCCGGCCACCGATGGGACAAAAGAGGACATCCAGACCGGCAGAAGTCTTCATCCTATCCGGGCAGAAGAGGACATCCGGACTGGCAGACATCTTCATCCAGGCGGCATCTTCTATCTTCATCCTTCTGGAGCGGAGCCATCTTCTATCCAGCCGACGCGGAGCCATCCTCTTCTTCCGATGTCCTAAGGCCGAATGAAGGTTCCTTTAAATGACGTCATCCAAGATGGCATCCCTCGAATTCCGATTGGCTGATAGGATTCTATCAGCCAATCGGAATTAAGGTAGGTCAATTCTATTGGCTCAATTCTATTGGCTCATCCAATCAGCCAATCGGATTGAACTTCAATCCGATTGGCTGATTAAATCAACCAATCGGATTTTTCCTACCTTAATTACGATTGGCTGATAGAATCCTATCAGCCAATCTGAATTCGAGGGACGCCATCTTGGATGACGTAATTTAAAGGAATCTTCATTCGGCCTTAGGACATTGGAAGAAGAGGATGGCTCCGCGACGGCTGGATAGAAGATGGCTCCGCTCCGGAAGGATGAAGATAGAAGATGCCGCCTGGATGAAGACTTCTGCCGGTCCGGATGTCCTCTTTTGTCCCATCGGTGGCCGGCTGAAGACGGCTCAAGGTAGAGTGATCTTCAGGGGGGTAGTGTTAGGTTTTTTTAAGGGGGGAAAGGTGGGTTTTAGAGTAGGGGTGTGTGGGTGGTGGGTTGTAATGTTGGGGGGGGATTGTATTTTTTTTTTTACAGGTAAAAGAGCTGATTACTTTGGGGCAATGCCCCGCACAAAGCCCTTTTAAGGGCTGGTAAAAGAGCTGATTACTTTGTAATTTAGTTTAGGGTAGGGCATTTTATTATTTTGGGGGACTTTTTTATTTTATTAGGGGTCTTAGATTAGCTGTAATTGGATTAAAATTCTTGTAATTTTCTTTTTATTTTTTGTAATTTAGTGTTTGTTTGTTTTTTGTATTATAGTTTAATTTATTTAATTGTATTTTATTTTAGATAATTGTAGGTAATTTATTTAATTAATTTATTGATAGTGTTGTGTTAGGTGTATTTGTAACTTAGGTTAGGATTTATTTTACAGGTAATTTTGTAATTATTTTAACTAGGTAGCTATTAAATAGTTAATAACTATTTAATAGCTATTGTACCTAGTTAAAATAAATACAAAGTTGGCTGTAAAATAAATATAAATCCTAAAATAGCTACAATGTAACTATTAGTTATATTGTAGCTATATTAGGGCTTATTTTATAGGTAAGTATTTAGTTTTAAATAGGATTACTTTATTTAATTATAGTAATTTTAGTTAGTTTTATTTCAATTATATTTAATTTAGGGGGGTGTTAGGGTTAGGGTTAGACTTAGGTTTAGGGCTTAATAACTTTATTATAGTAGCCGGTGACGTTGGGGGCGGCAGATTAGGGGTTAAAAAAAATTATTATATTGTTTGCGAGGCAGGAGTGCGGCGGTTTAGGGGTTAATACATTTATTATAGTGGCGGCGAAGTTCGATTGTCAGATTAGGGGTTAATAAGTGTAGGTAGGTGGCGGCGAAATTGGGGGGGACAGATTAGGGGTTAATAAATATAATGTAGGTGTCGGCGATGTTAGGGGCAGCAGATTAGGGGTTCATAGCTATAATGTAGGTTGCGGCGTTGTCCGGAGCGGCAGATTAGGGGTTAATAATATTATGCAGGTGTCAGCGATAGCGGGGGCGGCAGATTAGGGGTTAATAATATTATGCAGGTGTCAGCGATAGCGGGGGCGGCAGATTAGGGGTTAATAAGTGTAAGGTTAGGGGTGTTTAGACTCGGGGTACATGTTAGGGTGTTAGGTGTAGACATACATGTTATTTCCCCATAGGAAACAATGGGGCTGCGTTAGGAGCTGAACGCTGCTTTTTTGCAGGTGTTAGGGTTTTTTTCAGCCACGAGCACGTTTTGCCAGATTATCGCTACCGTAAGCAACGCTGGTATTGAGGGTTGAAGTGGAGCTAAATTTGGCTCAACGCTCACTTTTCTGAGGCTAACGCAGCCATTCAGAAAACTCGTAATACCAGCGTTGTCTTAAGGGTGCGCTGGAAAAATAAAGGCTCGTTAGCACCGCAGGTCTTTACCGACAAAACTCCAATTCTAGGCGATAGTTAAAGGGACAGTCTAGTCAAAAATAAACTTTCAGATAGGGAATGTCATTTTAAACAACTTTCCAATTTACTTTTATCATCAATTTTGCTTTGTTCTCTTGATATTCTTAGTTCAAAGCTAAACCTAGGTAGGCTCATATGCTAATTTCTAAGCCCTTGAAGGCCGCCTCTTATCTGAATGCATTTTGACAGTTTTTCACAACTGGAGGGTGTTAGTTCATGTGTGCCATATAGATTACATTGTGCTCACACCCATGAAGTTACCTAGGAGTCAGCACTGATTGGCTAAAATGCAATGTCTGTCAAAAGAACTGAAATAAGGGGGCAGTCTGATGAGGCTTAGATACAAGGTAATTAGAGGTAAAAGGTATATTAATATAACTTTGTTGGTTATGCAAAACTGGAGAATGGGAATAAAGAGATTATCTAGCTTTTTAAACAATAAAAATTCTAGTGTAGACTGTCCTCATCGTAGCCGCAGAGAACTACAGGTACCAAGTGGAAACTGCTGACTATCACTGTGACTACCAAAGCTTATTAGGTCATCAGCCTTTTCTGCTCTTGACCAACAGCCATCTGCAAGTCTCAAGCATTACTTTACCTATGTGTTTGACCCCTTTGCTAGTGCTTACATTAGAACATGTTTGCTTGATTTTTCAATATAAAGTCCCTTTAATTGGGAAAAAAAGAAAATGAGCATAATCTGTACAAAATTAATTTGACTAGTGCGAAAATTACATACTTTAACAAGTTAAAGTATATTTGTTTGTTTTTTACAGTATAAAGACCCTTTAACTGTAAAAAAGGAAAATGAGCATAATCTATACAAAATGGACCTGAGAAAAGAGTATACAAAAGTATTTAAATCTAATGTAGATACATTGCATGTGGAGCCAAAACGTAGTGGTTTAAACTCTTGTTTCTTTCATGTAATTAACAAGAGTCCATGAGCTAGTGACGTATGGGATATACATTCCTACCAGGAGGGGCAAAGTTTCCCAAACCTTAAAATGCCTATAAATACACCCCTCACCACACCCACAAATCAGTTTTACAAACTTTGCCTCCAAGGGAGGTGGTGAAGTAAGTTTGTGCTAGATTCTACGTTGATATGCGCTCCGCAGCAAGTTGGAGCCCGGTTTTCCTCTCAGCGTGCAGTGAATGTCAGAGGGATGTGAAGAGAGTATTGCCTATTGAATGCAGTGATCTCCTTCTACGGGGTCTATTTCATAAGGTTCTCTGTTATCGGTCGTAGAGATTCATCTCTTACCTCCCTTTTCAGATCGACGATATACTCTTATATTTACCATTTCCTCTACTGATTCTCGTTTCAGTACTGGTTTGGCTTTCTACAAACATGTAGATGAGTGTCCTGGGGTAAGTAAGTCTTATTTTCTGTGACACTCTAAGCTATGGTTGGGCACTTTATTTATAAAGTTCTAAATATATGTATTCAAACATTTATTTGCCTTGACTCAGAATGTTCAACTTTCCTTATTTCCAGACAGTCAGTTTCATATTTGGGATTATGCATTGAATTATCATATTTTTTTCTTACCTCAAAAATTTGACTTTTTTCCCTGTGGGCTGTTAGGCTCGCGGGGGCTGAAAATGCTTCATTTTATTGCGTCATTCTTGGCGCGGACTTTTTTGGCGCAAAAATTCTTTTCCGTTTCCGGCGTCATACGTGTCGCCGGAAGTTGCGTCATTTTTTGACGTTATTTTGCGCCAAAAATGTCGGCGTTCCGGATGTGGCGTCATTTTTGGCGCCAAAAGCATTTAGGCGCCAAATAATGTGGGCGTCTTATTTGGCGCTAAAAAATATGGGCGTCGCTTTTGTCTCCACATTATTTCAGTCTCATTTTTTATTTGCTTCTGGTTGCTAGAAGCTTGATGTTTGGCATTTTTTCCCATTCCTGAAACTGTCTTATAAGGAATTTGATCTATTTTGCTTTATATGTTGTTTTTTCTCTTACATATTGCAAGATGTCTCACGTTGCATCTGAGCCAGAAGATACTACAGGAAAACCACTGCCTGCTGGATCTACCAAAGCTAAGTGTATCTGCTGTAAACTTTTGGTAGCTATTCCTCCAGCTGTTGTTTGTAATAATTGTCATGACAAACTTGTTAAAGCAGATAATATTTCCTTTAGTGATGTACCATTGCCTGTTGCAGTTCCCTCAACATCTAAGGTGCAGAATGTTCCTGATAACATAAGAGATTTTGTTTCTGAATCCATAAAGAAGGCTTTGTCTGTTATTTCTCCTTCTAGTAAACGTAAAAAGTCTTTTAAATCTTCTCTCTCTACAGATGAATTTTTAAATGAACACCATCATTCTGATTCTTTGGACTCTTCTGGTTCAGAGGATTCTATCTCAGAGATTGATGCTGATAAATCTTCATATTTATTTAAGATGGAATTTATTCGCTCTTTACTTAAAGAAGTACTAATTGCTTTAGAAATAGAGGATTCTAGTCCTCTTGATACTAATTCTATACGTTTGGATAAGGTTTTTAAAGCTCCTGCGGTTATTCCAGAAGTCTTTCCTGTTCCTAATGCTATTTCTGCAGTAATTTCCAAGGAATGGGATAAATTGGGTAATTCATTTACTCCTTCTAAACGTTTTAAGCAATTATATCCTGTTCCGCCTGACAGGTTAGAATTTTGGGACAAAATCCCTAAAGTTGATGGGGCTATTTCTACCCTTGCTAAACGTACTACCATTCCTACGTCAGATGGTACCTCGTTTAAGGATCCTTTAGATAGAAAAATTGAATCTTTTCTAAGAAAAGCTTATCTATGTTCAGGTAATCTTCTTAGACCTGCTATATCATTGGCTGATGTTGCTGCAGCTTCAACTTTTTGGTTGGAAACTCTAGCGCAACAAGTAACAAATCGTGATTCTCATGATATTATTATTCTTCTCCAGCATGCTAATAATTTCATCTGTGATGCCATTTTTGATATTATTAGAGTTGATGTTAGGTTTATGTCTCTGGCTATCTTAGCCAGAAGAGCTTTATGGCTTAAGACCTGGAATGCTGATATGGCTTCTAAATCAACTCTACTTTCCATTTCTTTCCAGGGAAACAAATTATTTGGTTCTCAGTTGGATTCTATTATTTCAACTGTTACTGGTGGGAAAGGAACTTTTTTACCACAGGATAAAAAGTCTAAAGGTAAAAACAGGGCTAACAATCGTTTTCGTTCCTTTCGTTTCAACAAAGAACAAAAGCCTGATCCTTCGTCCTCAGGAGCAGTTTCAGTTTGGAAACCATCTCCAGTCTGGAATAAATTCAAGCCTGCTAGAAAGGCAAAGCCTGCTTCTAAGTTCACATGAAGGTACGGCCCTCATTCCAGTTCAGCTGGTAGGGGGCAGGTTACGTTTTTTCAAAGAAATTTGGATCAATTCTGTTCACAATCTTTGGATTCAGAACATTGTTTCAGAAGGGTACAGAATTGGTTTCAAGATGAGACCTCCTGCAAAGAGATTTTTTCTTTCCCATGTCCCAGTAAATCCAGTGAAAGCTCAAGCATTTCTGAATTGTGTTTCAGATCTAGAGTTGGCTGGAGTAATTATGCCAGTTCCAGTTCCGGAACAGGGGATGGGGTTTTATTCAAATCTCTTCATTGTACCAAAGAAGGAGAATTCCTTCAGACCAGTTCTGGATCTAAAATTATTGAATCGTTATGTAAGGATACCAACGTTCAAGATGGTAACTGTAAGGACTATATTGCCTTTTGTTCAGCAAGGGAATTATATGTCCACAATAGATTTACAGGATGCATATCTGCATATTCCGATTCATCCAGATCATTATCAGTTCCTGAGATTCTCTTTTCTAGACAAGCATTACCAATTTGTGGCTCTACCGTTTGGCCTTGCTACAGCTCCAAGAATTTTCACAAAGATTCTCGGTGCCCTTCTGTCTGTAATCAGAGAACAGGGTATTGTGGTATTTCCTTATTTGGACGATATCTTGGTACTTGCTCAGTCTTTACATTTAGCAGAGTCTCATACGAATCGACTTGTGTTGTTTCTTCAAGATCATGGTTGGAGGATCAATTTACCAAAAAGTTCTTTGATTCCTCAAACAAGGGTAACCTTTCTGGGTTTCCAGATAGATTCAGTGTCCATGACTCTGTCTTTAACAGACAAGAGACGTCTAAAATTGATTACAGCTTGTCGAAACCTTCAGTCTCAATCATTCCCTTCGGTAGCCTTATGCATGGAAATTCTAGGTCTTATGACTGCTGCATCGGACGCGATCCCCTTTGCTCGTTTTCACATGCGACCTCTTCAGCTCTGTATGCTGAACCAATGGTGCAGGGATTACACGAAGATATATCAATTAATATCTTTAAAACCGATTGTTCGACACTCTCTAACGTGGTGGACAGATCACCTTCGTTTAATTCAGGGGGCTTCTTTTGTTCTTCCGACCTGGACTGTAATTTCAACAGATGCAAGTCTCACAGGTTGGGGAGCTGTGTGGGGATCTCTGACGGCACAAGGAGTTTGGGAATCTCAGGAGGTGAGATTACCGATCAATATCTTGGAACTCCGTGCAGTTTTCAGAGCTCTTCAGTTTTGGCCTCTTCTGAAGAGAGAATCGTTCATTTGTTTTCAGACAGACAATGTCACAACTGTGGCATACATCAATCATCAAGGAGGGACTCACAGTCCTCTGGCTATGAAAGAAGTATCTCGAATTTTGGTTTGGGCGGAATCCAGCTCCTGTCTAATCTCTGCGGTTCATATCCCAGGTGTAGACAATTGGGAAGCGGATTATCTCAGTCGCCAAACGTTGCATCCGGGCGAATGGTCTCTTCACCCAGAGGTATTTCTTCAGATTGTTCAAATGTGGGGGCTCCCAGAGATAGATCTGATGGCCTCTCATCTAAACAAGAAACTTCCCAGGTATCTGTCCAGATCCCGGGATCCTCAGGCGGAGGCAGTGGATGCATTATCACTTCCTTGGAAGTATCATCCTGCCTATATCTTTCCGCCTCTAGTTCTTCTTCCAAGAGTAATCTCCAAGATTCTGAGGGAATGCTCGTTTGTTCTGCTAATAGCTCCGGCATGGCCTCACAGGTTTTGGTATGCGGATCTTGTCCGGATGGCATCTTGCCAACCATGGACTCTTCCGTTAAGACCAGACCTTCTGTCACAAGGTCCTTTTTTCCATCCGGATCTGAAATCCTTAAATTTAAAGGTATGGAGATTGAACGCTTGATTCTTGGTCAAAGAGGTTTCTCTGACTCCGTGATTAATACTATGTTACAGGCTCGTAAATCTGTATCTCGAGAGATATATTATAGAGTCTGGAAGACTTATATTTCTTGGTGTCTTTCTCATCATTTTTCTTGGCATTCTTTTAGAATACCGAGAATTTTACAGTTTCTTCAGGATGGTTTAGATAAGGGTTTGTCCGCAAGTTCTTTGAAAGGACAAATCTCCGCTCTTTCTGTTCTTTTTCACAGAAAGATTGCTATTCTTCCTGATATTCATTGTTTTGTACAAGCTTTGGTTCGTATAAAACCTGTCATTAAGTCAATTTCTCCTCCTTGGAGTTTGAATTTGGTTCTGGGAGCTCTTCAAGCTCCTCCGTTTGAACCTATGCATTCATTGGACATTAAATTACTTTCTTGGAAAGTTTTGTTCCTTTTGGCCATCTCTTCTGCTAGAAGAGTTTCTGAATTATCTGCTCTTTCTTGTGAGTCTCCTTTTCTGATTTTTCATCAGGATAAGGCGGTGTTGCGAACTTCTTTTGAATTTTTACCTAAAGTTGTGAATTCCAACAACATTAGTAGAGAAATTGTGGTTCCTTCATTATGTCCTAATCCTAAGAATTCTAAGGAGAAATCGTTGCATTCTTTGGATGTTGTTAGAGCTTTGAAATATTATGTTGAAGCTACGAAATCTTTCCGTAAGACTTCTAGTCTATTTGTTATCTTTTCCGGTTCTAGGAAAGGCCAGAAAGCTTCTGCCATTTCTTTGGCATCTTGGTTGAAATCTTTAATTCATCTTGCCTATGTTGAGTCGGGTAAAATTCCGCCTCAGAGAATTACAGCTCATTCTACTAGGTCAGTATCTACTTCCTGGGCGTTTAGGAATGAAGCTTCGGTTGACCAGATCTGCAAAGCAGCAACTTGGTCCTCTTTGCATACTTTTACTAAATTCTACCATTTTGATGTATTTTCTTCTTCTGAAGCAGTTTTTGGTAGAAAAGTTCTTCAGGCAGCGGTTTCAGTTTGAATCTTCTGCTTATGTTTTTTGTTAAACTTTATTTTGGGTGTGGATTATTTTCAGCAGGAATTGGCTGTCTTTATTTTATCCCTCCCTCTCTAGTGACTCTTGTGTGGAAAGATCCACATCTTGGGTAGTCATTATCCCATACGTCACTAGCTCATGGACTCTTGTTAATTACATGAAAGAAAACATAATTTATGTAAGAACTTACCTGATAAATTCATTTCTTTCATATTAACAAGAGTCCATGAGGCCCACCCTTTTTTGTGGTGGTTATGATTTTTTTGTATAAAGCACAATTATTCCAATTCCTTATTTTATATGCTTCGCACTTTTTTTCTTATCACCCCACTTCTTGGCTATTCGTTAAACTGATTTGTGGGTGTGGTGAGGGGTGTATTTATAGGCATTTTAAGGTTTGGGAAACTTTGCCCCTCCTGGTAGGAATGTATATCCCATACGTCACTAGCTCATGGACTCTTGTTAATATGAAAGAAATGAATTTATCAGGTAAGTTCTTACATAAATTATGTTTTTTTTTATATATATATTATGTAATGTTTTCAAAAGCTTTTAATTAAATAGTTTTGAACATATTATCAAAAATAAATGCCACTTAACTGTTATATATTAACTGTTTAATTTTGTATGTGTTTTTATTTTTTAGAAAAAACCCTCAACATAAGTTAGAATACAAGCACACCAAACCTCCAGGTAAAAGCTTTTAAATACTGATATTAATATATGTTTGTGATTATTTCTGATTTGAATATAGAAAATTATCAATAATAAAGGACATTCTAATTAAAAAGTCCCATGTTTACATTAGCACATATAATTTTTGTGACTTCTAGGTTTTTATGGGGTTAATTACAATCTTGCACTTGTTTTCGGCAGATAATTTCTGAGTGTCAGTTTTTTCATTGTGTTGTTCCAGTGATCACAGTGATAAAATGCTTTTGACAATAATATCCCTCAAGCATGTAGTTATTAAAGGGACAGTCAACACCAGAATTTTTCTTGTTTAAAAAAATAGATAATCCCTTCATTACCCATTGCTGAGTTTTGCATAACCAACACAGTTATAATCATACACTTTTTACCTCTGTAATTACCTTGTATCTAAGTTCTGCAGACTGCCCCTTATTTCAGTTTTTTTGACAGGCTTGCATTTTAGCCAATCAGTGCTCACTCATAGGTAACTTCACGTGCATGAGCTCAATGTTATCTATATGAAACACATGAACTAACACGCTCTACTTCAAGTAAGAATATCAAGAGAACAAAGCAAAATAGAAGTAAATTGGAAAGTTGGTTAAAATTACATGCCCTATTTGAATCATGAAAGTTTATTTTGGTCTTGACTGTCCCTTTAAGTCCTGAAAACAACATCATTATTTGCCTGGTTTATCTTAATTCAAAAAATAAATAAAATGGAAATGATTAAATATACTCAAAATAGAGATATTGGGGGCTTATTGATTTCCTCATAATTTGAAGGGACATGATTTTAATAGTGTTAATAATGCGCAATTAGTCTGTGCTCCAAAACCATAGAAATATGTGTATACCTCTATGAAAGCAGGGCCTTATGGGTACAGTGGTCATATGTGTTTGTTTGTTTGGTTTTTTTGGGGGGTATTGATTTTGCCCATTTTTAGTGTAAAAGTGCTTCTTATTATTTTTTTCTTTGATTGAGCAATGCATTTGTATCTGTTTGGTAATGTTGTTTCCTAATGTCATCCAATATGTCAAAGAGTAATGTCAGTGTGTTTAGTACATACACAAAACCAATTTTACATCCAAAAATGTTTTGGGGAACTAGGTAAAAAGTCAGTCACCTAGATTACGAGTCTTGCGTTAGCCTTAAAAAGCAGCGTTGAGAGGTCCCAACGCTGCTTTTTAACGCCCGCTGGTATTACGAGTCTTGAAATGACAGGCTCACCGCTCACTTTTTTGGTCAGACTCGAAAATACCGCAAATCCACTTACGTCAATTGCGTATCTTATATTTTCAATGGGACTTGCATAACGCCGGTATTACAAGTCTCTCCTGTCAAGACTGGTACCGCATTTAAAAGTCAGTAGTTAAGCGTTTTATGGGCTAACGCAATAGCATAAAACTCTTAACTAAAGTGCTAAAAAGTACACTAACACCCATAAACTACCTATTAACCCCTAAACCGAGGCCCCCCCACGTCGCAAACACTTAAAAAAAAAAAATTAACCCCTAATCTGCCAAACCGGACATCGCCGCCACTATAATAAATATATTAACCCCTAAACCGCCACACTCCCGCTTCGCAAACAATAGTTAAAAATTATTAACCCCTAATCTGCCGCCCCCGACATCGCCGCAACCTACATTATATTATTAACCCCTAATCTGACGCCCCCAACGTTGCCACCACTATATTAAAGTTATTAACTCCTAAATCTAAGTCTAACCCTATCACCCCCCTAACTTAAATATAATTTAAATAAATCCAAATAAAATAACTATCATTAACTAAATTATTCCTATTTAAAACTAAATACTTACCTATAAAATAAACCCTAAGCTAGCTACAATATAACTAATAGTTACATTGTAGCTAGCTTAGGATTTATTTTTATTTTACAGGCAACTTTGTATTTATTTTAACTTGGTAGAATAGTTATTAAATAGTTATTAACTATTTAATAGCTACCTAGTTAAAATAAAGACAAATATACCTGTAAAATAAAACCTAACCTATGTTACAATTACACCTAACACTTCACTATAATTAAATTAATTCCCTAAACTAAATGCAATTAAATACAATTATCTAAAGTGCAGAAAAAACACTAAATTACAGAAAATAATAAAATAATTACAAGTTTTTTAAACTAATTACACCTAATCTAATCCCCCTAATAAAATAAAAAAGCCCCCCAAAATAATAAAAAGCCCTACCCTATACTAAATTACAAATAGCCCTTAAAAGGGCCTTTTGCGGGGCAAAAAAAAGTACAATACCCCCCCAACATTAAAACCCACCACCCACACACCCAACCCAACTCTAAAACCCACCCTATACCCCCTTAATAAAACCTAACACTAACCCCTTGAAGATCACCCTACCTTGAGAAGTCTTCACCCAGCCGGGCCGAAGTCCTCAAGGAAGCCAGTCCACCAGACGGGCAGAAGTCTTCATCCAAGCCGGCCAGAAGAGGTCCTCCAGACGGGCAGAAGTCTTCATCTAGTCGGCATCTTCTATCTTCATTCATCCGGCGCGGAGCGGGTCCATCTTCAAGACATCCGACGCGGAGCATCCTCTTCCATCGACGTCCAACTGAAGAATGAAGGTTCCTTTAAATGATGTCATCCAAGATGGCGTCCCTTCAATTCCAATTGGCTGATAGAATTCTATCAGCCAATCGGAATTAAGGTAGAAAAAATCCTATTGGCTGATGGAATCAGCCAATAGGATTGAAGTTCCATCCTATTAGCTGATCCAATCAGCCAATAGGATTGAGCTGGCATTCTATTGGCTGATTGGATTAGCCAATAGAATGCAAGCTCAATCCTATTGGCTGATTGCATCAGCCAATAGGACTTTTTCTACCTTAATTCCGATTGGCTGATAGAATTCTATCAGCCAATCGGAATTGAAGGGACGCCATCTTGGATGACGTCATTTAAAGGAACCTTCATTCTTCAGTTGGACGTCGATGGAAGAGGATGCTCCACGTCGGATGTCTTGAAGATGGACCCGCGCCGGATGGATGAAGACAGAAGATGCCGCCTGGATGAAGACTTCTGCCCGTCTGGAGGACCTCTTCTGGCCGGCTTGGATGAAGACTTCTGCCCGTCTGGAGGACCACTTTGCCCGGCTTCGTTGAGGAGTTCAGCCCTGCTGGGTGAAGACTTCTCAAGGTAGGGTGATCTTCAAGGGGTTACTGTTAGGTTTTATTAAGGGGGTATTGGGTGGGTTTTAGAGTAGGGTTGGGTGTGTGGGTGGTGGTTTTTAATGCTGGGGGGCTTTTTTATTTTATTAGGGGGATTAGATTAGGTGTAATTAGTTTAAAAAACTTGTAATTATTTTATTATTTTCTGTAATTTAGTAGGGGGGTTTCATACTTTAGATAATTGTATTTAGTTGCCTGTAAAATAAAAATAAATCCTAAGCTAGCTACAATTTAACTATTAGCTATATTGTAGCTATCTTAGGGTTTATTTTATAGGTAATTATTTAGTTTTAAATAGGAATAATTTAGTTAATGATAGTTATTTTATTTAGATTTATTTAAGTTAGGGGGGTGTTAGGGTTAGACTTAGATTTAGGGGTTAATAACTTTAATATAGTGGAGGCGACGTTGGGGGCGGCAGTTTAGGGTTTAATAAGTGTAGGTAGGTTGCGGCGACATTGGGGGTGGCAGATTAGGGGTTAATAAATATAATGTAGGTGTCGGCGATGTTGGGGGCGGCAGATTAGGGGTTCATAAGTATAATGTTGGTGGCGGCGGTGTCCGGAGAGGCAGATTAGGGGTTAATAATATAATGTAGGTTGCGGCAATGTCGGGCGCCAGATTATTGGTTAATAAGTGTAATATTAGGGGTGTTTAGACTCGGGGTTCATGTTAGGGTGTTAGGTGTAGACATAAAAAGTTTTTCCCCATAGGAATCAATGGGGCTGCGTTAAGAGCTTTACGCTGCTTCTTTGCAGGTTTTAGGTTTTCTTTCAGCCGGCTCTCCCCCATTGATTCCTATGGGGAAATCGTGCACAAGCACGTTTTGCCAGCTCACCGCTACCGTAAGCAGCGCTGGTATTGAGGTGAGATGTGGAGCTAAATTTTGCTCTACGTTCACTTTTTTGCGGCTAACGGCGGGTTTGTAAAAGCCCGTAATACCAGCGTTGTCTGTAGGTGAGCGGTGAGGGAAAACTGCTCGTTAGCACCGCACAGCATTACCGACAAAACTCGTAATCTAGGCGAGTGTTTTCTGAGGGCTATGTGTAAGATATTTTATATGTAAAAGTACTAATGAAAAAAAATGCTGCAGATAATTATTAAAAAGGTTGATTGTGATCACATTAACACTAAAATGCTGGTTAACATGCAGATAATAATAAAAAATTGTGATAAACCTCTTAGCATTTAACCCCGTGAAGGGATTAAACTAAGATTTTAAGGTCCTTTCTGGAGTCGCAAATTTTGCAGCTTCTGCTAGTGAGCCACATAATTACCAGTGATTAGTAATGCAAAAATGACATGCTCTAAAATTAGAATATGCCATTTTTTTCTTTTTTTTTTTTTTTTTTAAATAAATTTTTATTCAGTTTAAAGGTTAAAAGTAACAATTGGGGACACGCAGGACCCCTGATCTGATAGACATAAACATGGAATTTAAGCACACATGTCCAAGAATAATGAACGTAGATTCAGCACATACAAGTATATCCATATATAGAATCATAAATACCCACTCAAAAGATAAACAAATTAATTCTAGTCAATGGGAAAATTATGTTCCTTTGAAATGAGAGGGTTTGTGGCAAAAATAGTCCTCCTAATTTGAACCCTGGTAAGGGCTCTATAAATTGGGGGGGGTGAACTAGTACGGAATATCCAATGTGAATAAACATAAAGGTGAATTGGCATAACACAGTATAAGAATTAAAAATAAGTGTTACTTGTCCTAAACATAATATTTTTTCCTTAGCTTACCTTCAGGTATAACGTGCCCTAGAGTATTATAGATAACATAGCACCGGGCATCTTGCAGAGTCTAGGACCCATCTACCATGCTATGGGGTCTTGCCGTATAACATCATTAGACTAAATAGCTTAAGCTTACATCTATCTTGTGGGAATAAGTTGTCTCTTGAGTATTACGTCCTTCAACTACAATGTAGAATTCCTGTGTTAGTGAAATCCACTTCCCTACATAGCCCTTCTCCTTGCTGTATATAAGAGTTGATATCAATTGAACATAGGTTGGCGTGTTCATGGGTTTAACTTCCTTTATGGGGACTCCCTCCAGGCCCTGGCCACTGGTCCAGAGGGAGGAACACATATTATGTAAGGATTGTCTCGAGCAATAGTGAAAGGATAATGATACATAAAAATACAATGGCAATATATACGTCTCCTTATCGAGGGCCCCCTCAAACCCCCAGACTGGACAGACGTATATACAGAGTTTATCAGTATGATTGAAGGTATTGTATCAGTGACCCACGCACAACACGGTTGTATGTAACTGCTGTGGCATTTGTTTCACATACACTTGTGCAAATGTCTCTCCCGGGGCTCCCCACTAACCCATAGGCAAGGTGTAAAGACAAGATGTCCGCAGCCATTAGTATAAAAGCCATCAGCCAACCACATAATAAAAGCAAGTAGCAAGCTAAGGTAGCATTAAGGACCCACAGCATTGTTATCAAGATTGTCTTTAAACGTCTCTATAGCAGTCTCATTGGAACTACAAACATTAGGGTAGTGGAATAACCTAGACTATAAAATTGGAAATGTGATATACCTCATTGTGGGCGCTTGATATTAGAAAACCATAACATATAAAAATGTAAACATTGGCTTATGTACATTGTGAAGTAGTACAAAAGAACACTCACAGTCTGTAGGTATGGAATATACTATGCTCTACCAATAACTTCAAAATGGATGATGTAAAAAGGTTAGCCTTAGTGGCCGCTTAACACTAAAAAAGCTCATGGCAAAAGATATGGGTGTGTGATCATTCACATCCTACAAGCAATCAAAGAAAAAACAAAGGCAGGCTTCTATCTTGTTAGTAATATTTGTCCCATGCAGCTTGAAAGGTGTTGGGATTACATGAGTCTCCTCTAGGCATCTATCTTATTCCAACCAAATCGCAAGTGACAACAGGAGAGTCCCCTTCCCCTACTCCGGACAGTCTCTGCAGTTCAGGGTATCCTGCGAACGTGGGTTGGGTTATACAAAGACATAGCAAGGAGCGGGTCCATTTTGGTTGGGGGTTGACTAGAGTGGCCCTATTCCACAGGGGGATACTATGTTCCATCACATACGTGAATGTATCAGAGCCCAGTCCCTCCACCGTCACCTTCGGGCCTCGTAGAGTGAAACTCAGCCAAGTTGCGTCTTCTCCAAGATCTATATCCGCCGGGCCGTCTCTCACATCCGCTATCTCAGAGGCCAAAGAAGCAGGTACCTCCAAATCAGGAGCGATGTTCACACTAGAGAGCACATCAAATTGTTCTGAAGTATCGTCCGGTAAGTCTCTGCCGCAATCCAGGGCAATAGATTCAGCCGCTCCAAAGCCTCATGTGACCAATATATGTAACATACGAAAATGAGCATCAAGTAAGGTAAGTATTTCTGTGTCTCTCAAAGCCAACGCCATGGTCCCAGAGCAGATGGCTACATTGTTTATATGTCGTATGTGCCGGGAGTTGAATCAGCTTTGCTCAGTACTCTATAGCTGTAGTCTGTACCTTAAGCGCAGTTCCATTGTAGCAAAGGCCTCACATTCAACCTTTAGTCGGAGCCTCAGATTAAGTGCGCTGTGAAGTAAAATAAACATGCCATTGTGGTTGTGGAATCTTCACACATTAGCCCCATATCGGGATTTCACACTCCAAGGCGGATTAAGGTACAGTATCGCTTATATCGGATTAAGGTACAATATCGCTGAAAGCACCCAGTATATTGTGGGAGCTAGAATATGCCATTTTTTCATCAGAATATCCCAATAAAATGACTTTTTCCTCAGGCAAGTAGCTGATAAGAGGTAATTGGCAGCTGCAGTAAACTTTTTCCAAAAAGCTTGTCTCTCTCTCTCTCTCTCTCTCTATTCCACCCCCACTTGGAGATTGATTTATTCTGCAGCCATTTGTTTACCTAGCGTCTCTATAGTTAATACTACAGTATTTGTGTGGTGCTTTCAACAGGCAAAATCAGCTCTTTCAAATGGTGAAATGAAGGCAAGTGAGTCATTTGTAAACAATTCAATACACTTCAGCAGGTCGAAAAAATACTCAAAGACAACATATAAAACAGTATAATCCCCCTTTAATTTCTAAAAGTGTGTGGGGGGGGGGGCATGCATTGCATATACATTTGATCAGTACAGAAGTCCTTTAAGAGACATTAAAAATAAAAACAAGCTGCTTACATATTTAACTTTTGGCCAAAACAGCATTACTTATAAAATCAAAGTTTTGAAGTACAGAAAGGTGTAAAAATTGCTGACATTTCTTCCAGCCATAACTTATTTGTGTATTTAGTCATCAAACATTTTTTGAACTATAACTAAGAAAGTATTATTCGCCAATGCTTCCACAGTTCTTTAAATGTCAAGTTAAATAGTAGGATTATTTCACGTTTTTCATTAGAATTCAACTAATGTAAGGATTGTGCATTCATGTTTTTGTAATGAAACACAGATTATAGAGATAAGCACCAAGAAAGGGAGAAAGACAACAAAAAGAAAAGTGCGATCATAGTAAGGAAATGTACTGACATATACTCGTGATGACTCTATAAAGATACAGCGCCAGATTTCGAGTGAAGCACAAAATTGGCAAGCACGATATTTGCGCTCCACCCAATAATGCCAGCGCACGCAAATTTGTGCTGATATTAGAAGTGACCCGCAATGCAAACGCGATTGTATGGAAGCTTTGCACTCAATAGAGTGCGCTTCCATAAGCTTCAATGGGAGCCCCGTTCTGATGCCTTTATACACGATGCAGCGATGAGCAGCAAATGTAAATATATATGAATATATACATGTATGTGTATATACACATATAAATACATAAATATGTATGTATATAAGCATATGTATATATATATATATATATATATATATATATATATATATATATATATATATATATATATATATATATAGAGCACACAATCCCCTAGACCGTAATTTAAAGGCACTTTTCAGTGCCGTTTTTTTTTTTTTTTTCTAACACCCACTCTCTTTAACAACTTATAACTGTTTTGTGCAGTTATTTTTTAATTAAATAAAGATGCTACTATTTTTATTTTTTTATTAAAGAATACTAAACTTAATTTTGGGGGGAATTGGGGTACAATTGTAAAATTAACCAGAGATCTGATATCTGGTTCATTTTTGGAGAGCTAATTGCTACTGCAAGCTGACGGTAGCAATAACCAGACGCTTGTAATGGCTGGTTATTTATCTCGCACATGTAAATGGGCGAATTAGGCTTCCTTTGTAATCTAGCCCTTTATGTGGTAATACAAATAATATTAATATTAATAATCAAAGCAGTGAGAACAAAATGCTTGGGGCTGATTATCTAACATTTACCAGAGCAGATCTAAAAGACAGTTCTGACACCTATAGAACTTATAAAAAATTATAGAAAATAGTGGCGTTAGCTGGAAAAGGATAGTGCGAAGTTAGTTGTGAACTGGGGGCACATTTTGAAAATTAAATACTCCAACCAATACAAACCAGATTACCTTATTTTCGTTGTATTGTATCTTACAATTACCTCTTTTTATTATGGTAATAAGTGTTTTGTGTATTTTAACAAAAACTCACCACCTTTGGATTTGCACGAATAATACAGCCATCTATTTAAATTACATGTTTTTTTATTTTTTATTATTTCAATATTTAATTTATTTGTCTCATACATTTTTTTTTAATTACTTTTATTTTGTGAGCCAAAAAAAAAAAGAATTTGCCTTTCTCCAAATTGCTGGCATAATATTAAAGAGACATAAAACAAGTTGGGATAGAGACAAAATATAATAATATGTACTTTAATCACTTTACCTGCATATTTATACTGCAGTGCCTCACCATTAACCCTTTCTTTTTAGTTTCTGAATTGTAAAGCTCTAACTCCCCCCACACATTTCCTTCTATATCTATATCTATTCTGTATCTATATCTATTGTTGTTTTGGTAGAATGCAAAAGTGCATAGGGATTGTCTGCTGAAGCTTGCCTAGAAGCTGTGAACTCAGTTGAAATACAATGCCTGTGTCTAAACACTGAAAGGGGGGTGGGGGGTTGGCTGCTCCAGGCAGCTTAGCTATGTAATTAATTTTCCTTATTTTTGAAAATTATTTTAAAATACTTGCTAGAAATTTTTTATGCAAACTATTTTTAATTAATTATCCCTTTTTAGGATATGCACAGATCTGAACCTGTTTTATGTTTCTTTAATGAAGAGCAGTAATAAGTTTAAGGAAGAGAAGCATATTTCTCACACACCTCATCCTGTACTGCCCAAATCTTTCATATGTTTTATATATATATATATATGTGTGTGTGTGTGTGTATGTCTATTAAATGCAATGAACATGTAAAATTCCACTCTTTCCTTATATTAAAAAAAAAATGGTACATGGACATTAGAATGGTCACTGGTGTTCCTTGAATTCACTTTTCTACAGTGATAATTATATTCATAGAAAAAATATAATTAAAGTGAGACGTGATTGGTATTTTCAAACTACTGCCGACTTGTATTTGTTACATATTAACCCCTTGGCTGCACAAGAGGGCTTTATCACAGTTGCGAACAGGGGATACATCTTGAAAACTAAATACTGCAACCAATACAAACCAGATTACCTTATTTTCTGTGTATTGTATCTTACAGTCACCTCTATGTTTGTATACACATTTACCTCAACCTGTTTGATGTCCCTTTAATGAAGAGCAGCTTAGCTGTGTAATTAATTTTGCTTATTTTTGAAAATTATTTTAAAATACTTGCTAGCAATTTTTTATGCAAACTATTTTTAATTAATTATCCCTTTTTAGGATATGCACAGATCTGAACCGGTTTTATGTTTCTTTAATGAAGAGCAGTAATCAGTTTAAGGAAGAGAAGCATATTTCTCACACACCTCATCCTGTACTGCCCAAATCTTTCATATGTATAATATATATACTGTATGTATATATATATATGTGTGTGTGTGTGTATGTCTATTAAATGCAATGAGCATGTAAGATTCCACTCTTTCCTTATATAAAAATAAAATGGACATTAGAATATACTGGTGTTCCTTGAATTCGCATTTCCACAGCGATAATTCAATTCATAGAAAAAATATAGTTAAAGTGAGACCTGATTGGTATTTTCAAAACTTCCGACTTTTCTTTGTTACATATTAACCCCTTGGCTGCACAAGAGGGCTTTATCACATTGCTACACATTGTGTTGAAACCTTTCTTTAAGTCAAGGGTTAATATTGGTATTGCCTGCCAGTGCCAGCATATTCTGCTGCTTTCTGTGCCTTTTGATTCATTTACTTGGACAGTTTAACTATACAGACTGAAAAGCAGTAAAAGTATGTTATGAGAGGCAGGAACAGCCAAATATTTCTAACATTTAATCCAGAAGTTGCAGCAGAAGCCTGATAACAAATCAGGGGATCCTTTTCAACAAAGAATATTTTTTTTAAGTTAAATAAAACTGCACAGTTTTATTTTAACTTAAAAGGATATTATTTGTTTAAAAGGTTCCTAGGTAGGCATCTGGAGCACTTAATGGCAGGAAATAGTGCTGCTCTCAAGTGCTCTTGCAAGTGGATATCATTCTTGCAAAATTGCTGCCATAATTTTCTTTAATGATTCATACAGAGCATGTGATTTAAACAGCATTCCAATTTGCTTCTATTATGTAATTTAACTTGTTGAAAAGCATACCCAAGGTAGGCTCTACTATGCACTACTGGAGCTAGCTGCTGATTGGTGGCTGCACACACATGCCTCTTGTCATTGGTTTACCAGATGTGTTCATCTAGCTTCCGGTTTTGTATTGCTGCTGCTTCAACAAAGGATATAAAGAGAATCAAGGACATTTGATAATAGAAGTACATTGGAAAGTTTCTTAAAATCATATGCTCTAATATGAAAAAAATTGGGTTTCATCTCTCTTTAGAGAAAATACTTTTTGGGATATATTGTTTGCTGTTAGTTGTGCATCTCACCTTCTTCCATGTCTCTATTTACTGTCTCTTCCTGTATGGTAACATGGATTTGCCAGATCAGAAGTCCAGATAAACTGTGTTTTTAACCCAACAAAGGGTTAGCAATTGCATAGCTTTTTAAAAACCATGTCAGAAAACTCAAATACTCTGGACTGGCTTTCTGTCTGTTGAGCATTATCTTTTGTGCCTGACTGATGCATTAGGAAACACAAAGATTTCACTAATATTGTCTGAGGGGCTGACCCATAACTGATATACTGACTCACAAAATAAAATCTCTTTATATTGCTAAAATTATGTGGACACCTGACTATAAACATGGGCATTCATTTGGAGTTGGTCCCCCTTTGCAGCATTAACAGCCGTAACTCTTCTGGGAAGACTTTCCACATGATTTTGTAGTGTGTCTGTAGGAATTTGTGCCCATTCAGCCGAAAGAGCATTTGTGATGTTGGCCAAAATGTCTGGCTCACAATTTTTCATTACAATCTATACCAAAGGTATTCAATGGGGTTGAAATAAAGGTTCTGTGTAGGCTATTGGAGTTCCTCCAAATAAAACTTGTCAAACCACGTCTTTATGAACCTCGCTTTTTGCACTGGGGAACAATCATGCTTTTTGCACAGGGGAACAATCATGCTGGAAAAGGAAAGGGCCTTTCCCAATTTGTTACCATTCTCTTAAACGTCTTTGTATCCTGTGGCATTAAGATAACCCTTCAATGGAAGTAATGGACCTAGGCCAAATTATGAAAAACAGCCCAAGGCCATTATTGCTCCTGGCTGGTAACCGCCACAGCCAGAATCTCCTATCAGACTGCTACATAGTGGAGTTCTAGAATCCAGCAGCAAACTGCTTTATACTACTTCACCCGACACTTGATATTACTCATGTTGGTGTGAGACTTATAAACAGCTGGCCATGGAAACCCATTTTAACAAGCTCCTGACGCACAGTTCTTGTGCTGATGTTGCTTCCAGAAGCAGTTTTGAACTCTGTAGGTAGTGATGCAAAAGATTTTAGGTGATTTCCATTTTAATGAGAGGAGAGTCCGCTGCTTCATTCATTACTTATGGGAAATAAGAACCTGGCCACCAGGAGGAGGCAAAGACACCACAGCCAAAGGCTTAAATACCTCCCCCACTTTCCTCATCCCTCAGTCATTCTTTGCCTTCCATCACAGTAGGTTGGCAGAGAAGTGTTGGAAGATTAGGAGTTGTCTCTTATGGAAGGTAGTACTCTTCGAAATGGGACTGGAGTTTTAAATTATCCTGTCAGCCTCTCAGTGAGAGCATGCATGAAAGAGTCCGGAGATGCAGGGAGTGTCGTCTCTGCAAAACTATCCCGACTCATGTTAACAGCTCCTTGGCAATCAGTGTTGACGAGTTTTGCTGCCTGCCTTTATTCACTCAAGTCCATGTCAGGAGCGATGCTACTAACTTATCACACATTAAGGGCCATGTTCCTGTTCCACGGCATAGATTCTGGTAAGATCGTTTCATTTATACTCACATGATAATGCAAGAAGACAGGGTCACAGTTTGTTTTTCTTTTATCTGTATAGAATCAAGGGTTAATTTCCCTGGAAAGGGGATTATTGAACAGGGGAGGGGATTTATGCATAATATCATTATTGTGTTAATGCTACGTCATGTGAGAGATGAGGCTCTAGCAATGTGTGAACAGTCTGGTGAAGATCGTTGCGGCCTGTTTTTTGGCGCATTTTCTCTATAGTGCAGGGGCGGTCCTGCATGGCACTCCATGTGACCGGGTGTGGCCTCTTTAATTTTCCTCTTTCCTGATCGGCCATTTGCAGGAGACGTAATGGTTTCTCCGTGTCCGGGTCATAGGAGGTAGTGAATGCCCCAGCCATTGGTGTATAAAGGTGCCATTTAGTCTATCTCAGTCCATATTAAAGGCGCAAGCTATGGAGGACTCTGATATGTTAGCGGATACTCGGATTATCAAATCTAATACCTGTGTTTATTGTGAGGAGGTAAAGGTTGATCCACCTGCTCAACTGTGTTCCACATGCTTTGATAAGATTGCAATATCTAAAAAGAATAAGATATTTAGTACTACTGAGCCGTCCACCTCTGAGGGTTCTCTGTCCCGCAAGGTGCGTTCCCAACATTCATCTCTGATTACACATGTAGCTCCCCAAGGCCTTACTAATCCTCCCAAGAGTGGGGCCTCGTGGTCGCCAGATTTCGCAATTGCAAGAGCGCAAGTGAAGGGAAAGACATAGCCTTCAGTCCCAGGGGTCATCTACTCCGTTGGATGTCTCTGAGAGATTATCCGATGAGGATGACGTCTCCGACTCGTAGGAGGGCGCTCTCTCTGGGACGGAATCAGCATCTTATAGACCTCTGGTTTCAGAGGAGCCAGATTTCAAGTTTAAGATGGAGCATTTGTGCTTTTTACTGAAAGAAGTGCTTGCTACGTTGGAGGTTCCGAAACCGAAGCTTCCAGAAGAACCTTCGATCCATAAGCTAGATAGGGTTTATGAGGACAGGGTGGTGCCTCAGACCTTCCCAGTTCCCGTGAAGATGGCTACGATTATTAAGAATGAGTGGGAGAAACTGGGCTTGTCATTTTCTCCATCTACCTCTTTTAAAAATCTGTTCCCCATTTCGGACTTTCAGCTTGAGCTATGGGGGCCATTCCTAAGGTGGATAGAGCTATCTCCACGCTCGCTAAGCGTATGACTATTCCCCTCGAGGATAGTTTGTCGTTCAAAGAGCCCATGGATAAGAAGTTAGAATCCATGTTGAGTAAGATGTTCCAACTCACAGGGTTTGTTTTCCAACCGGCAGCGGCAATTGCTGCGGTGGCTGGTGTGGCTACCTATTGATGTGACACACTGTCAGCTATAGTCGAGGTGGAGACTCCCCTTGAGGAGATACAGGAAAAGATTAAGGCCTTAAGGATAGCTAACTCTTTTATCTGTGATTTAAACATGCAGGTTATTCGCTTGAATGCCAAAACATCAGGTTTCTCTGTTCTAGCCCCAAGGGCTCTATGGTTAAAGTCGTGGTCTGCTGACATGACTTCCAAGTCTAAGTTACTATCCGCTCTGTTTCAGGGGTAAGTTCTTTTTGGTCCAGGCCTGGACTCTGTCATATCCATGGTCACGGGAGGCAAGGGTGCTTTCCTTCCGTAGGGCTCTACTTTTTGTCCCTTTTGTGTGGACAAGTCTCAAAGCCAGCAGCCTGCTTCGAAGACCGAACATTCCAAGGGATCTTGGAAGTCAGCTCAATCTTGGAACAAGTCCAAGCAGAGCAAGAAGCCCGCCGATACAAAGTCGGCATAAAGGGGTGGCCCCCGATCTATCGCTAGATTGCGTAGGTGTAGACTATCCCTGTATGCAGAGGCTTGGATGAAAGACGTCCAGGATCCTTGGGTTCTGGAAGTTATCACCCAGGGTTACAGGATAGGGTTCAGGACTCATCCACCCAGGGGCAGATTCCTTCTGTCAAACCTATACTCAAGACTAGAGAAGAGAGACGTCTTTCTAGAGTCTAGGGATCTCTCATCTCTCGGGGTAATCATTCCAGTACCTCTAGCAGAAAGGGGTCTAGGGTACGATTCAAACCTTTTTGTGGTTCCAAAGAAGGAGGGCACGTTTTGCCCAATTCTGGACCTAAAATGCCTAAACAAGTTTCTGTCATTTCCATCGCTCAAAATGGAGACAATCAGATCGATGCTGCCCCTAGTTCAAGAAGGGCAATTTATGAGGACAATAGACTTAAAGGATGCCTACCTTCACGTGCCAATCCAGAAGCATCACGTCAGGTTCCTAAGATTTGTATTTCTGGACCAATACTTACAGTTTGTGGCCCTACCGTTCAATCTGGCAACTGCCCCAAAAGTATTTATGAAGGTTCTGGGGGCACTACTCATGGTAGCGAGAGCCAGAGGTATTGCGGTGGCTGCTTATCTGGATGATATTCTGATCAAGGCTCTGTCCTGCAGTTTTGCGGAGGACCATTCGAGGGCTCTTTTTCTTCTTCTTCTATATCATGGATGGAAGATAAATGAAGGAAAGAGTTCTCTGGTTCCAAGCAACAGGTTGAAGTTCTTGGGTACGATAATAGATTCCATATCTATGAAGATATTCTTGACAGATCAGAGACGTTCCAGGATTGCATCCAGCTGTCTTGCCCTTCAGACCTCCTCAAGGCTATCTGTGGCCAGGTGTATGGAGGTGATTGGGCTCATGATATCCAGCATAGATGTCATTCCATTCACAAGGTTCCATCTCAGAGCTTTTCAGTTATGCATGATGAGACAATGGAATGGTGATCAATCAGATCTATACCAACAGATCTCTCTGGACAACCGAGTGAGGTAATCCCTCTCTTGGTGGATCTGTCCGGGTCAGCTGGCCCATGGGACATCCTTCTTGAGGCCTTCCTGGAAGATTGTGACCACGGACGCGTTTATCAGGATGGGGAGCTGTTTGTGGTGCCATAAGGGCACAGGGCAGGTGGACTCGAGAAGAGTCAACTCTACCAATAAATATTCTAAAACTTTGAGCGATATTCAACGCTCTGATAGCTTGGCCCTACCTGGGGTCGTTCCGATTCATCAGATTCCAGTTGGACAACATTAGGTCAATGGCTTACATAAACCATCAAGGGGGAACGAGAAGCTCCCTAGCCATGAGGGAAGTATCTTGGTTTCTGGAATGGGCAGAGACTCACAATTGTTCGCTCTCAGCGATCCACATTCCGGGTAGGAGCAACTGGGAAGCAGACTTTCTCAATAGACAGTTGTTTCACCCGGGGGAATAGTCTCTCCATCCTGAGGTGTTTGCAGAGATCTGCAACAGATGGGGGACAACAGAGTTAGACCTCATGGCGTCCAGACTCGACTTCAAGCTACCCAGATACAGGTTGCAGACCAGGGACCCACAGGCAGAGCTGATAGATGCCTTAGCCGTGCTTTGGGTGTTTAACCTCATTTACATATTTCCTCAGTTGCCACTTCTTCTTTGAGTGGTGGCACGAATCAAACAGGAGCATGCTTCGACCATTTTGATTGCTCCATTGTGGCTACAGAGGACGTGGTTTGCGGATCTGGTGGGGATGTCATTGTCTCCTCCATGGATGTTACCCTAGCGCAGAGATCTGCTGGTTCAGGGTCCCTTCCTGCACCAAAATCTCGATTCTTTGAGGCTGCCTGCATGGAGATTAGGAGCCTAGTCTTGGCTAAAATAAGTTTTTCTGAGAGAGTAATTGATACTCTCATCCAGGCCAGAAAGCCGATCACTCGTCGCATCTATCATAAGGTGTGGATGACCTACTTATCCTGGTGCGAGGAACGTGAATATCCCTGGCACAATGTTAGGGTATCCAGGATTCTGGCCTTTCTCCAGGATAGACTGGATAAGGGTCTTGCCGCCAGTTCCTTAAGGGGACAGATTTTGGCGTTGTCGGTGCTGTTACAAAAGAAGCTAGCGGAGCTTCCTGATATTCAGTCCTTTGTTCAGGCTCTGTCTAGGATCAGACCTGTCTTTATAAATTCTGCTCCTCCTTGGAGTTTAAACTTGGTTCTTAAGGTTTTGCAGAGGGCTCCATTTGAGCCTATGTATGGGCTTGACATTAAGATTCTTTCCTGGAAGGTTCTATTTCTTTTGGCTATTGCATCGGCTTGCAGGGTCTCTGAGTTAGCAGCCTTGAAATCTGAGCCCCTTTACCTGTTTTTTTCATGCTGATAAGGCTGTGCTTCACACAGGGTTGGGATTTCTTCCCAAGGCGGTGTCAGATCGTAAAATCAATCAGGAGATAGTAGTTCCTTCCTTGTGTCCTACTCCTTCTTTGTCTAAGGAGAGGTTACTGCATAGCTTGGATGTGGTTCGAGCCCAGGCCACAAAAGATTTCAGACAGACTTCATCCTTATTTGTGGTGTATTCTGGGAAGCGTAGGGGGCAGAAGGCCTCAGTGGATTACGGCTCACTCAACTAGAGCTGTGGCCTCTTCTTGGGCCTTTAAGAACGAGGCCTCTGTGGAGCAGATTTTTAATGCGGCTACTTGGTCCTCCTCACATACTTTTACAAAGTTTTACAAATTTGATGTCTTTGCATCGGGTGAAGCTGTGTTTGGGAGAAAGGTTCTGCAGGCTGTGGTGCCCTCAGTATAGGGTCCCCCTCCTTTTACCCTCCCGTTTTTTTGTTCATTCAGTGTCCTCTAGGACTTGGGTTTTTGTTCCCACAAGTAATGAATGAAGCAGTGGACTCTCCTCCCATTAAGATGGAAAGCATAAATTACCTGAGGAGAGTCCACTGCCACCGCCCGTTTGCTCCGGTGGGCGGACCTAAATTTAATTTTAGTCTTCTGGCACCATTTATTCCCTGATATTTCTCCTAGTATTCCTTGTTCCCTTGACAGAATGACTGGCAGATGAGGGGAGTGGGGAGGTATTTAAGCCTTTGGCTGGGGTGTCTTTGCCTCCTCCTGGTGGCCAGGTTCTTATTTCCCACAAGTAATGAATGAAGCAGGGGACTCTCCTCCCACAGATGGAAATGAAGTTATCAGGTAAGCCTAATTTATGTTTTTTACTCGCTAGCTGCTTCACACTCGGCAACCCTGCTCTGTAAATTTGCATGATCTACTACTTTGTGACTGGGCTGGGCACTTTCAGGTGAATGGGGCAGATCTAGTAGGGCAGATGTCACAAACTGACTTGTGGCAATGATGGCATCCTATGACAGTGCCATGTTTAAAGTCACTAATCTCATCAGTGTGACCCATTGTACTGCCAAATATTGTCTATGGAGATTTGATGGCTATCTGCTGGATTATATGCACTTGTTAGCAATCTGTGTGTGTACTTACTTTTGCTCCTATAGGGCTAGATAACAAGTGGGGCGCATTAACCCTGCTAGACTTCAGCTTGTTGACTGCGTCAGGTTGTGCACGTATTACAAGTTGAAAGTAAAAGATGTTGCTTCTTCTTTGTGAGCAAACCCGATCATATTTTCTCAAGAGCGCTAACCCAGCATAAATTATGAATGTTTCACGTTCCGATGCTCTTCACATAGAAGAATATGTTCTATGTATTCATTAATACATATTTCTATATATATCTGATGGGTTTGTTTGGTTAAATATATATATATATCTATACTTCTATATTTAGATGATTATATATATATATATATATATATATATATATATATATATATATACACACACACACACACACATATTTAGACATGTGTTTGTATGTATCTCTATGTTAAAGCCCTGCCTTATAACTTTTTTATGCAATATTTTTGAATACTTTTTATTAGATAGTGTTATTCTGAATGTAACTGCACTTTTAAATGTATTTTTGCTGTGTTTTGTGCAATGTTTTTGTCTCGCATAACAGTTAACCAGTACTCACAAGTCCTGCTATATTGACGTGTGTTAAATAAAATTTTGCTCAAGCGAATGCGTTTACTTTCAACTCGAAATACCTTTGCTTATTTGAAAAAGATGTATGTTCATCAAGGTCTTCAATGGCAACCTGCAGTTTGTATTGCCACAGTCGCAAGAGCGGCATCTTATTGGCGCAACGCCTTGTCTGAATCAATTTTAGTAGAGACTCTGTTGGACGAGATCCAAGATAGGTTTAAGGCTCTCAAAATACCCAATTCCTTTATTTCTGATGCTAACATGCAAGGGAGCCAAGATGTCTGGCTTCACTGTCTTAGCCCATAGGGATTTGTGGCTAAAATCTTGGTCAGCTGATGTTACTTCCAAGTCCAAGCTTCTGGTGCTTCCTTACAAGGGTAAGACCTTGTTTGGACCTGGTCTGCCAGAAATAATTTCTGATATTATGGGTGGAAAGGGGTCTTTTCTACCTCAAGATGAGAAAAACAGACCTAAAGGAGGTCCAAGTAATTTTCGTTCCTTCCGTAACCTCAAAGGTCAAAAGTCTTCCTCTCCCTCTTCCAAGCAGGAAACCCAATCAGTCTTGGAATATGGGGAAGCAATCAAAGAAACCCTCAGCTGAGTCTGTCAGCATGAAGGGTCGGCCCCTGATCCGGGATCGGATCAAGTGGGGGGCAGACTTTCCCTGTTTTGTCAAGCGTGGATACAAGATGTCCCAGATCCGTGGGCTGTGGACATAGTATCTCATGGTTACAAAATAGAATTCAAAACTTTCCCTCCCAGGGGCAGATTTCACCTCTCAAGATCATCTGCAGACCTGGTAAAGAGAAAGGCATTCTTGAACTGCGTTCAGGACCTTTCCTCCCTGGGAGTGATTGTTCCAGTTCCAGTAAGGGAACAGGGTCTAGGATTCTATTCAAATCTGTTTGTGTTTCCAAAAAAAGAGGGAACTTTTCATCCCATTTTAGATCTAAAGTGTCTCAACAAGTTTCTCAGGGTACCGTCCTTAAAAATGGAAACCATCCGTTCCATTCTTCCTTTGGTCCATGAGGGTCAGTTTATGACGACAATGCGTGTCTTCATGTTCCCATCCAGGTCAGAAAGTCCAAAATTCTTTCCTCTTGCCTCTCTCTACAGTCTACTATTTGGCCATCAGTGGCTCAATGCATGGAGGTAATTGGTCTGATGGTCGCTTCCATGGACATCATTCCATTTGCTCAATT
Source organism: Bombina bombina (assembly GCF_027579735.1). Taxonomy (NCBI): domain Eukaryota; kingdom Metazoa; phylum Chordata; class Amphibia; order Anura; family Bombinatoridae; genus Bombina; species Bombina bombina. The sequence continues at coordinate 1,016,680,968 of NC_069502.1, forward strand.
CAATTTGAGAGCTCTGCAGTTATGCATGCTCAGACAATGGAACGGAGACCATTCTGAGCTGTCTCAGAGGATAAATCTAGACCAGTTGTCAAGAGACTCTCCCGTGGTGGCTTTCTCAGGAGCATCTGTCTCAGGGCACATGTTTCCGGAGACCTTCCTGGGTGATAGTGACCACAGACTCCAGCCTGCTAGACTGAGGAGCAGTCTGGGACTCGTTAAAGCTGCAGGGATTATGGACTCAGGAGGAGTCTGCTCTCCCAATAAACATCTTGGAGTTGAAAGTGATTTACAATGCTCTGATGGCTTGGCCTCAATTGTCCTTAACCCGGTTAAAAGCTCTCCGCATTCAGCGAGGTCTGACGGACATGATCCGTACTGTTGGATCAGGTCAGACAGACCTTTGTTAAATAGGCCTCTATGTGTGTGTATGTATATGTGTGTGTATGTATATATATATATATATATATATATATATATATATATATATATATTCAAAATTGAAGCATTATTTGGAAAGTATGCAAATATTATACAACTAGTACTAAAGCACGTGTACACGGGCCATTTTTTGCAGTACAGCGGTCCCACCCCTTGCTCTCTCCCCCCTCTCTTTTGCTCTCTCTCTCCCCTCTCTTTTGCTTTCTCTCCCCCCTCTCCTTTGCTCTCTCTCCCCCCTCTTTGGCTCTCTCTGCCCCCTCTTTTGTTCTCTCCCCCCTTTTTGGCTCTCTCTCCCCCCTCTTTGGCTCTCTCTCCCTCCTCTTTGGCTCTCTCTCCCCCCTCTTTGGCTGTCTCTCCCCCCTCTTTGGCTCTCTCTCCCCCCTCTTTGGCTCTTTCCCCCGTCTTTGGCTCTCTTTCCGCTTTTGCTCGCTTTCTCCCCCTTCTTTGACTCTCTCTCACCCCTCTTTGGCTATCTCTCCCCCTCTTTGGCTCTCTTTCCTCTTTTGCTTGCTCTCTCCCCCCTCTTTGGCTCTCTCTCCTCCCTCTTTGGCTCTCTCCCCCCTCTTTGGCTCTCTTTCCTCTTTTGCTCGCTCTCTCCCCCCTCTTTGGCTCTCTCTGCCCCCTCTTTGGCTCTCTCTCCCCCCTCTTTGGCTCTCTCCCCCCTCTTTGGCTCTCTCTCCCCCCTCTTTGGCTCCCTCTCCCCCCTCTTTGGCTCTCTCTCCCCCCTCTTTGGCTCTCTCTCCCTCCTCTTTGGCTCTCTCTCCCCCCTCTTTGGCTCTCTCTCCCCCCTCTTTGGCTCTCTCCCCCCTCTCTGGCTCTCTCCCCCCTCTTTGGCTCTCTTTCCTCTTTTGCTCGCTCTCCCCCCTTTGGCTCTCTCTCCCCCTTCTTTGGATCTCTCTCCCCCCTCTTTGGCTCTCTCTCCCCCCTCTTTGGCTCTCTCTGCCCCCTCTTTTGTTCTCTCCCCCCTCTTTGACTCTCTCTCCCCCCCTCTTTGGCTCTCCCCCCTCTTTGGCTCTCTCTGCCCCCTCTTTTTTCTCTTCCCCCTCTTTGGCACTCTCTCCCCCCTCTTTGGCACTCTCTCCCCCCTCTTTGGCTCTCTCCCCTGAGTGGCTCTCTTTCCTCTTTTGCTCGCTCTCTCCCCCCCTCTTTGGCTCTCTCTCCCCCCTCTTTGGCTCTCTCTCCCCCCTGTTTGGCTCTCTCCCCTCTTTGGATCTCTTTCCTCTTTCTTTCATGTAATTAACAAGAGTCCATGAGCTAGTGACGTATGGGATATACATTCCTACCAGGAGGGGCAAAGTTTCCCAAACCTTAAAATGCCTATAAATACACCCCTCACCACACCCACAAATCAGTTTTACAAACTTTGCCTCCAAGGGAGGTGGTGAAGTAAGTTTGTGCTAGATTCTACGTTGATATGCGCTCCGCAGCAAGTTGGAGCCCGGTTTTCCTCTCAGCGTGCAGTGAATGTCAGAGGGATGTGAAGAGAGTATTGCCTATTGAATGCAGTGATCTCCTTCTACGGGATCTATTTCATAAGGTTCTCTGTTATCGGTCGTAGAGATTCATCTCTTACCTCCCTTTTCAGATCGACGATATACTCTTATATTTACCATTTCCTCTACTGATTCTCGTTTCAGTACTGGTTTGGCTTTCTACAAACATGTAGATGAGTGTCCTGGGGTAAGTAAGTCTTATTTTCTGTGACACTCTAAGCTATGGTTGGGCACTTTATTTATAAAGTTCTAAATATATGTATTCAAACATTTATTTGCCTTGACTCAGAATGTTCAACTTTCCTTATTTCCAGACAGTCAGTTTCATATTTGGGATTATGCTTTAAATTATCATATTTTTTCTTACCTCAAAAATTTGACTTTTTTCCCTGTGGGCTGTTAGGCTCGCGGGGGCTGAAAATGCTTCATTTTATTGCGTCATTCTTGGCGCGGACTTTTTTGGCGCAAAAATTCTTTTCCGTTTCCGGCGTCATACGTGTCGCCGGAAGTTGCGTCATTTTTGACGTTATTTTGCGCCAAAAATGTCGGCGTTCCGGATGTGGCGTCATTTTTGGCGCCAAAAGCATTTAGGCGCCAAATAATGTGGGGACCAGATCTGCAAAGCAGCAACTTGGTCCTCTTTGCATACTTTTACTAAATTCTACCATTTTGATGTATTTTCTTCTTCTGAAGCAGTTTTTGGTAGAAAAGTACTTCAGGCAGCGGTTTCAGTTTGAATCTTCTGCTTATGTTTTTTGTTAAACTTTATTTTGGGTGTGGATTATTTTCAGCAGGAATTGGCTGTCTTTATTTTATCCCTCCCTCTCTAGTGACTCTTGTGTGGAAAGATCCACATCTTGGGTAGTCATTATCCCATACGTCACTAGCTCATGGACTCTTGTTAATTACATGAAAGAAAACATAATTTATGTAAGAACTTACCTGATAAATTCATTTCTTTCATATTAACAAGAGTCCATGAGGCCCACCCTTTTTTGTGGTGGTTATGATTTTTTTGTATAAAGCACAATTATTCCAATTCCTTATTTTATATGCTTCGCACTTTTTTTCTTATCACCCCACTTCTTGGCTATTCGTTAAACTGATTTGTGGGTGTGGTGAGGGGTGTATTTATAGGCATTTTAAGGTTTGGGAAACTTTGCCCCTCCTGGTAGGAATGTATATCCCATACGTCACTAGCTCATGGACTCTTGTTAATATGAAAGAAATGAATTTATCAGGTAAGTTCTTACATAAATTATGTTTTTGCTCGCTCTCTCCCCCCTCTTTGGCTCTCTCCCCCCTCTATTTGGCTCTCTCTTTCCCACTCTTTGGCCCTTCTACCCCCTTCTTTGGCCCTTCTCCCCCCATCTCTTGCTCCTTCTCTGACCACGCCACATCGTGGCGACACCCGCACAGCCACGCTCTCTCCCCCCTCTCTGGCTCTCTCCCCCCTCTTTGGCTCTCTCCCCTCTTTGTCTCTCTTTCCTCTTTTGCTCGCTCTCTCCCCTCTTTGGCTCTCTCCCCCCCTCTTTGGCTCTCTCTGACCCCTCTTTTGTTCTCTCCCCCCTCTTTGGCTCTCTCTCCCCCCTCTTTGGCTCTCTTCCCCCTCTCTGGCTCTATCCCCCCTCTTTGGCTCTCTCCCCTCTTTGGCTCTCTTTCCTCTTTTGCTCGCTCTCTCCCCCCTTTGGCTCTCTCTCCCCCCTCTTTGGCTCTCTATCCCCCCTCTTTGGCTCTCTCTGCCCCCTCTTTTGTTCTCTCCCCCCTCTTTAGCTCTCTCCGCCCCTCCCTCTTTGGCTCTCCCCCCCTCTTTGGCTCTCTTTCCTTTTTTGCTCGCTCTCTCCCCCCTCTTTGGCTCTCTCTCCCCCCTCTTCGGCTCTCTCCCCCCTCTTTGGCTCTCTCTCCCCCCTCTTTGGCTCTCTCCCCTCTTTTGCTCGCTCTCTCCCCCCTCTTTGGCTCTCTCCCCCCTCTATTTGGCTCTCTCTTTCCCACTCTTTGGCCCTTCTCCCCCCATCTCTTGCACCTTCTCTGGCCACGCCCCCATTGCGGCACCCCGCCCAGTTATGCCCCATTGCGGCGACACCCGCACGGCCACGCCCATTGCGGTGACACCCGCCGGTCACGCCCCCTCGCCGTGCCTAACCTCGCCACACCCGGCCACGCCCATCGCGGTGACACCGCCGGCCACACCCCCTCGTCGCATCCGGCCACGCCATTCGCCGCACGCTGCCCGGCCACGCCCATCTCGGTGACACCAGCCGAACACGCCCCCTCGCCACACCCGGCCACGCCCCCATCACGGCGCTCCCGTCGGTCACGCCCCCTGAACACTCCGCTTCAGCCTTACTCAGTGCTGAGTGTCAGGATCAAAACGGCCAGGTATGTTTGTCACGTGCAGTCTCTACTGTGCATGACTGCATCTGACAAACATACTTGGCCATTTATTATATAGGATGACTTATGACAGTGTAATACTAAAATATTTTAAATGAATAATAGACGTTATTACAAAGAATACATTGACTGAAAATAAATTATAGAAAGGCTGTAATTGAGTTAGTATAAGGTTCAATTAAAAATATAAATGTGCCTGCAACTATAAACCAAATGTTAAATGAATATATAGTGATTTACTTTTGTTGTTAGAGGTATAAATTAACTTGATTTCCCAAATTAAGGTTGTATGTAGCTAGTAGTTATGGCGCAAAGTATTTGCTGCAACCAGTGAAGGGGCATAAAAGAGCATTTTAATTTGGAATATTAGACTAAAAGCCACTTCTAAACCTTAAAGTTAGGAATTTATTAATCGGATAGTTGCTTGGTAACTGTAGCATCACAACTAGCATAATGATCTACTACGTACATGCAGGGCATTGTATGAGTTCAGTGTCTGTATGCTTAATAAGGTGTTTATCAAAACCTTCTCACTAGTGTTTCAGTGACATAAGGGTGCACGTTAATCACGTTAGCTTGAGAAGAATAAATATGTTCCCCTGATTATAACAGATAGAAGCAAAAGTTTCAACTATAGCCCAGGGAAAGCAATGCATTATATATACCACTTCAAAGAATCAGAAGAAAACCTCATCTGCAAACCTTTAACCTCCGCTTCTGATTCTCCCTGCAGAAGCCTTTGCTCTTAAACTATTTTCTGCTCTGTTGTCGATTCCCCTATCTGAATAAATGCTGGGGCACCTTTTCACTGTCTCCGTAGGCGCTAAGGCTAAAATGAATAACATGACCTACAGCTGCAACTCTGCCACTCAAAATCATCGCAGCAGCCACCCTGAGCATTTCTGTGCCCATGCAAGGAAATTTAAGAGCACTGCAGTCCTTAACTTTTCTAATATTCCCTCTTCAGCCAGTAATTATAGTATTCAAATATATGCCAATTATATTACATGGTCCTAGCAAAGTGTAAATGATTGGTATGATAACCCCTTAGTGACCAGACCATTTTTCAATTTTCTTACCGTTAAAGTGAAGGTCAATTTTATCTAAATGCAATACATCCATAGAAACCTTAACATCAACGTATTACAGTCGCTAACTTTATATTTCAAAAAAATTATTCATTTTCAAATAAAACAAATAAATATAATACCTCCGTTATCGATATTTGCCCCTCCCCTACCACACTTCCTTATTTTTCTTTTAGTGACGTAGCTACAAGTTCCCTACGCTCGTGCACAACAGCCTATTTGAAATGCGCATGCGTATTTTTCACTCTGTAGCGCATGCGTTTCCTTTTCAACTGTTACGCAATACTGTTAGTCACTCACTCGCTCGTATCCAAAATAATGAGAGAGCGGACTACGCATGCGTGCTTCATGCACAAGCATGATGGTGATGACGCTCACATTTTTTATACGCATGCGCATAATTGAGTAATGACGCTATAGAAAAGGGGCAGGACGCCACGGGGTTAAAAAATAGATTGGATAGAACATATTAAAAAACTGTCAATCAATTACGGCAATATGGCGGGCGGATAATACAAGTGACACGGATGCGATTTAAAAGGTAAAAAAATACATCTTTTATTATTAGTTATAAAGAATTTGATGACTGAACATCATACTTAATTTAGCTAATCTTGATAAAACTGTTAACCACTAAGCCAGACTTGACCTTCACTTTAAGGACCAGGGCTGTTTTTACATTTTTGCAGTGTTTGTGTTTAGCTTTAATTTTCCTCTTACTCATTTACTGTAACCAAACATATTATATACAGTTTTCTTTCCTATGGCATGGAGAGTCCACAAATCATTCCAATTACTAGTGGGATATTCACTCCTGGCCAACAGGCAGAGGCAAAGAGCACCCCAGCAGAGCTGTTAAGTATCACTTCCCTTACCCATAACCCCCAGTCATTCTCTTTGACTCTGTCAAGGGAGGATGTGCGAAGTTGGTGTCTGAACATATTTAATCCTTTTATGGGTACTTTTCCCTGCAAGCAAGGATTTGGGGCTTTGCTGTGTCCATGTCAATCTCTTTAGTAAGAGTAATGGTGGCTTGTTAGCAGTTACAATGCGGCAAGGTGGTCCTTGCTTTATTTCTAACAATTATGCTATCTCCATTATAGAAAACCAGAGTTGGTTACTCTATTTTTTTTTACTATTGGGAATTTTCTTTTAGTCTCTAGGAGCGGTAAGCCCCTTTAGCAGAGCTGAGGTTTATGGTGTCTGGGTTTTTTGCAGCTATCAGTAAACTGTTTGCCGACATTTAAGCCTGTTTGTTTTTGACTGTGCTAGTGAATCTTATAAAGATTTTGCTGTTTTGCTTGGAAGCTCATCCTGTGCAATTTTGCTCCTCTTGTTTAAATAAGGCTTTATTATTTAAAGATAAGATTTCTCCCCCAGAGCCTTCTGTCTCTCAGGATAATGTTGTTTTAGCAACACCTCAGCTTTCCCCTCAAACGTCCCAAGCTTCACATGCAGTGCCCTGCGGTTCCTCTCAACCACCTCGTTGGGGTGTTTATTTACCTGGGGATTTTGCTGCGCAGATAACTTCTGCTGTTTCAGCAGCCTTGTCAGCTTTCCCGAAAACCTCTGGTAAGCGCAAGAGGAAATCTAAAAATGTTAATGTTAATAAGGGTTCTGACTCTGCTAAGGCTGCGTTAGTCAGTTTATCCCAGTTATCTGATGAGGATGATTTCTCAGTGGCTTCTGAGGGTGAATTGTCAGCTTCTGATACTGCAGTGACCAATACTGCCGATTCAGAGGAGATTAATTTCGAATTTAAGTTAGAACACCTTTGAGTTCTTTTAAAGGAGGTTCTTGCTACTTTGGAAAAATACGACTCGTCTGTCGCGGAGAATCCAAAGAGGTCTAGAAAACATAATAGGGTATATGATGTACTTTCATCTATGGAAGTGTTTCCAGTTCCTGACCGTATGGCAGATATCATAACTCAGGAATGGAATAAACTAGGGATTCAATTTTCCCTGTCCCCTATTTTTAAGAAGATGTTTCCTGTTGCTGATTCTATTTGTGACTCATGGTATACAGTGCCCAAGGTAGAGGGAGCTTTTTCTACTCTTGCCAAGATAACTACTATTCCTTTTGAAGATAGTTGTTCTTTCAAAGATCCCATGGGTAAGAAGCTTGAGGCTTTTTTGAAAAAAATGTACGTTCATCAGGGATTACAGTGGCAGCCTGTTGCTAGTATTGCTACAGTTGCGGGGGCAGCTTCTTATTGCTGTGATGATTTATCTAATCTCATTTTGGAAGAGGCTATTGTAGAGGAGTTTCAAGACAGAATTAAGGCTCTAAAGCTAGCCAATACCTTTATTTGTGATGCCAACATGCAAGTTCTTAGACTGGGAGCTAAGATTTCTGGTTTCACTGTTTTAGCTCGCAGAGCTCCGTGTGTTAAAGTCTTGATCTGCAGATGTCACATCCAAGTCCAAGTTTTTATCTTTACCTTATAAGGGTAAAATCTTGTTTTATCCAGGTCTGGCTTAAATTATTTCCGATATTACAGGTGAAAAGGGTTCCTTTCTACCTCAGGATAAAAAAAATAGGCCCAAGGGTCGCCAGAATTCTAATTTTCGTTCCTTTCGTAACTTTAAGGGACAAAAGTATTCCTCCTCCTCTTCCAAGTCTGATTACTCTAAGTCTTCTTGGAGGTCCAGTCAGCCTTGGAATAAAGGAAAGCAAGCCAAGAAGCCTTCCGCTGATTCTAAATCAGTATGAAGGGTCCAGCCCAAATCCTGTATTGGATCAGGTGGAGGGCAGGCTCACTTTTTTTCGGCAGGCTTGGATACGCAATGTCCTAGATCCTTGGGTCATAGTCTTGTCTGTCATGTAAAAGGGGAAATAGCATTGGAAGCTATGTGCATAGATATCATGTTAATTACTTCATCTATATATATGAATCGCTTATTAAAATCACACCTGTATTATACCAGAACAATTTGTAATTAGCCAGCAACACTAGTCTAATGCCAAAATATTAATTACGATCTTGACAATGCTTAGTTAACAACATAACCAAATCTTTCAACATGTCCTCCCAGTGGCAGATTCCATCTGTCAAGATTATCGGTGGATCAGATAAAGAGAGAGGCTTTCTTAAACTGCGTAAAAGACCTTTCTTCCCTGAGAGTGATTGTTCCTGTTCCTCTAGAGGAACAGGGGCTAGGATTCTATTCAAATCTTTTTGTAGTGCCCAAAAAGAAGGGCACTTTTCGTCCTATATTGGACCTAAAGTGTCTCAATCAATTCCTTAGAGTTCCATCCTTCAAGATGGAGACTATCCACTACATTCTTTCTTTGATTCAAGAGGGTCAGTTTATGACGAATATAGATCTGAAGGACGAGTATATCTTCATGTTCCCATTCACAGGGATCATTATTGGTATCTGAGGCTTGCCTTTCTGGACAAACATTTACAGTTTGTTGCCCTTCCTTTTAGTCTTGCTACAGCTCCCATCATTTTTACAAAGATTCTGGGGGCTCTACTGGCAGTAGTCAGATCCCAGGGTATTGCTGTGGCGCCTTATCTGGATGACATCTTAGTTCAAGCGCCATCTTTTCATCTAGCAAGATATCATACAGATATGTTGTTGTCTATTCTACGTTCCCATGGGTGGAAAGTGAATCTGGGAAAGAGTTCCCTTGTACCAGATACAAGGGTATGTTTTTTAGGAATAATTATAGATTCTTTGTCCATGAAGATTTTTCTGACGGATGTCAGAAAATCAAAACTTCATGCTTCATGCCATTCTCTCCAGTCTACTGTTCGTCCATCAGTGGCTCAATGCATGGAGGTGACGTTCTGATGGTAGCTTCCATGGACATCATTGCTTTTGCTTGGTTCCATTTGCAACTATGCATGTTCACTCAATGGAAAGGGGACCACTCAGATCTCTCGCAGGGGATAAATCTGGACTCCCCAACAAGAGTCTCTCTCTCATGGTGGACTTCACAGGACCATCTGTATCGGGGCACATGCTTCCTGAGGCCGTCCTGGGTGATCGTGACCACGGATGCCAGCCTGATGGGCTGGGGAGCCGTTTGGGGTTCCTCAAAAGCTCAGGGACTGTGGACTCCAGAGGAGTTGTCTCTTTCAATAAACATTTTGGAATTGAGAGCAATCTTCAATGTTTTGATAACTTGGCCTCAACTAGCTTTGGTCCGGTTTATCAGATTACAGTTGGACAACATTACTTCAGTGACTTACATCAACCGCCAAGGGGGGACGAGTTCCATAGCAATGAAGGAGGTGACTCAAATTCTTCATTGGGCAGAAACTCACGATTGCCTTCTATCTGCCATCCACATTCCAGGAGTGGACAATTGGGAGGCGGATTTTCAGAGCAGACAGACTTTTTATCCTGGGGAGTGGGCTCTCCATCCGGAAGTGTTCTCAAGGATAACCCTCAGGTGGGGGGTTCCGTAGTTGGATCTGATGGCGTCTCGTCAAATCGACAAGCTTCCTAGGTACGGTTCAAGGTCGAGATCCTCAGGCCGTTCTTATAAACGCTCTGGCGGTTCCTTGGAACTTCAATCTAGCTTACCTGTTTCCTCCGTTTGCTTTTCTTCCACAAGTTATTGCTCGCATCAAGCAGGAGAAAGCTTCTGTGATTCTAATAGCTCCTGCATGGCCTCGCAGGATATTGTTCGCAGATCTGGTGAAGATGTCATCTCTTCCGCCTTGGAGGTTAGCTTTAAGGAAAAACCTTCTACTTCAGGGTCCCTTCCTTCATCCAAATCTAGTTTCTCTGAAGCTCACTGCTTGGAGATTGAACATCTAGTTTTGGCTAGACGTGTCTTCTCTGAGAAAGTCATAGATACTATGCTTCAGGCTTGTAAACCAGTTACTCACAAGATCTACCATAGGGTATGGTGTAAATACCTCCATTGGTGTGATTCAAAGGGTTTTTCTTGGAACAAAGTAAAGGTTTCTCGAATTCTGGCTTTTCTTCAGGAAGGTCTGGAGAAAGGTTTGTCAGTCAGTACTCTGAAGGATCAGATTTCAGCACTGTCTATTCTTTTGCATAAACGTCTGGCAGTTCTACCAGATGTTCAGGCTTTTGTTCAGGCTTTAGTCAGAATCAGGCCTGTGTTTAAATCTGTTAAAATCTGACAGCGCTCAACCTTGTGTCTGTAGCTCCTAGTATTGTGGGTACCAGCGCCCCCAAAAAGGTGAATGTAGTGCTAAAAATAAATACATATAAATAAAATAAATACAAATAAATAAAATAGAATCTTCATATTGGACATTCATTCTCTGGAAAGAATTTAAAGTTTGGGACCTACATATTTATGGACACCTACTCAGTAAATTGATGTTTTTTTATATTTATATTTTTTATCCAACCATCAACAGCTGTTTTATTGTAATTTATTTTGTGATTAAGATTGTATATTGTTGTGGTTTTTAACCACAATTGTATTGTTTTTTATATAGATATATGCATATTTTATTGTTAATTTCAAGTGGATCCACTTTTGTATCTTGTTTGTATATTTTAGCTATAAGTAGCTTATAAAATATTTTATATACCCCTATAGAATTTCAATATATTTTTTATTTATTTAAATAATCTTGTCACTACTAGTGTCTTAGCCTTTTAGGAGGCGCTCTCTGTGTTTAAATCTGTTGCTGCTCCTTGGATCCTTTATCTTGTTCTTAGGGTTTTGCAGCAGGCTCCATTTGAGCCGATGCATTCTATTGATATCAAATTACTATCTTGGAAGGTTTTGTTTCTTCTTGCTATTTCTTCTGCTCGCAGAGTTTCTGAACTTTCGGCTTTTTTGGCCTTACCTTATTTTTCATGCTGAT